>NW_004443962.1:5493650-5501800 GCF_000243295.1 Trichechus manatus latirostris | reverse complement strand
ATAAAGCTTTACTTATCCAGGGCCTCTTCCCTTTCCATATAAAGTTGGTGATTTGTTTCTCCATCTCATTAAAGAATGCTGTTGGAATTTGTATCGGGATTGCATTATCTCTGTAGATCCCTTTGGGTAGTATTGACATTTTTACAATGTTGAATCTTCCTATCCATGAGCAGGGTATGTTTTTCCACTAATGTAGGTCTCTTTTGGTTTATTGCAGTAGTGTTTTTTATAGGTTTTCTTTGTATAGGTCTTTTACATCCCTGGTTAGATTTGTTCCTAAGTATTTTATCTTCTTGAGGGCTGATCTCAACTATGGGGGAAAAAAAAAAAAACTTTGTTAAAAAAAAGAATTACATACTCCTAGAAAAAGCTCGGGAGGCAGTACACCATAATGTGAACTGATGGTATCTGGGTAGTGAGACTGTGATTGATTTTCATTTTCTTCTTCTTAGCCTTTATTGTCCAGATTTTTTTTACAATGACCATGCATTTTTAGAATCATAACATTTAAAAAACAAAAACAAAACAATAAATGTTACTAAAAGCAAGTTAGGTACGATACTTTCTACTTGTGTGGCCTTGGACAAATCACTTGATCAATATGAGCCCTGCTTTTCTCTCCTATAAATTCAGGCTATTAATGCTTACATAGCAGAGTCGTGGAGATGAGAGATAATGTATGTACCCGGGCAGAAGGTAACTATGATTTCGGACCCCATATCAAGATCTGCTTTCTCCTCTACCAGGTGAGGCTGCCCACTATTGCTATAAAATAGTGCAGACTGAGTATTGCCTACTGTTCTACAAGTGAGTCCTTCCTGATGGTCAACAACAGTCCTTTCAGATCCATCTTTTCATTTCCCTACAACATGGCCTTGATTTCATCCACATAGGAAGAGGTTTTCCCACTCTGGCTACACTAACCTCCTTTTTACCATCTACTCATTTCTCACTAACCTGGTCTGCCAATGAGAATGGATATATTTATATGGCACTTCATATTTTATACAAGATATTCACATACTGACTCTTCCCTTCATCACCTTATTTTTTGAAAGAGTAGTTGTCATTTCCTATCTCTATTTCAGTGCTTATTAACCAACGAACTAACTAACGCATGACAACATGGCACCCTCGCTCCCACTCTACTGAAACTGCTCTTTCTTAAAATGATTCATTCATTCATATAGTCCACATAAGTTTATGAGCACCTAGTATGTACCAGGCACCTAGTATGTACCAGTTTATGAGCACCTAGTATGTACTAGTATGTACCTAGAATGTACCAGGGATAAAGCAGTGAATAAACAAAGTTCTTGCCCTCAGAAGCTTACAATGTAATTGTAATTGACTCATAGCGACCCCAGGTATTGGAGTAGAACTGCCCAGTAGGATTTTCTAGGTTGTAATCTTTATGAGAGCCGATGGCCAGGTCTTACTCCTGTGGAGTAGTTGAGTGGGTCCGAATCACCTTTTGGTCAGCAGCCAAGCGCTTAACCCTTGCACCACCAGGGCTCCTTACAGTCTCGTTGGGGATGCAAAAAAGTAAATATACAATAAAATGTCAAGCAGCGCCGTAAAGAGAAGTATCATGAACAAAAAGCAAAATAAGGGAAAAGAAAGTGATGGAGATTGAGGAGAGGTTATTTTGGATGGTGTGGCCAGGAAAGGCCTCTTTGAGGGGTGACATTTGAGCAGAGACCTGAAGGAAGTCAAGGAGTGAGCTGGCTTGTGTGGTTAACTTGGGGTGGGGACAACTCTAGGCTTAGGAAAGAGCAAATGGCAAAGGCCCTGAGATAGAAGCCTGCTTGACTTGAATGAGGAACTGCAAGGAAGATTGTGGTTTGAGTGGAGTGAGTGAGGGGAAAAGTGGAAGGATATGAAATCAGAGGGAGCAGAGAGGGGACCAGATCACGCAGGGCCTTGAGTTTATGGTAGGGACTCTGAGACTTGCATTAGTGGTGCAAATGGTTAACACCCTTGGCTGCTAATCAAAAGGTATGGGGTTCGGGTCCACCCAGAGACACCTCAGAAGAAAGGCCTGGTGACCTACTTCCAAAAAATCAGCCATCAAAAACCTTGTGAAGCACAGTTCTCCTCTGACACACATGGGGTTGCCATGAGTTGGAGTTGACTCGATGGCTACTGTTTTTTTAATTATGAGGAAGGTCTTCGCAATGACCAACAAACGATTTTTCCAGAGTTTTTATCCTCTTCACCTGCTCTACAGCAAATGATACTTTAGTCTTCATTCATTTAAAAAATCTTTGCTGAGCACCTACTGGGTGCTAGACTAGGTACTGCTGTGCTGGGGGAACATTCAAATGTGAACAAACTATCGTCTTGCCACCAGGACTCACTGCCCCAGAGAAAAGATAGAGCTGTAAACAGATGATAAACTATGGTGCCCCATGGGCAGCACCAGGACAGAGCCATGAACAAAGTCCTGTAGAGGCATCGAGAGATGCCATCTTCTCTCCCAGTCTCTTCTCCCTGACATGGCCTTATCCTGATTCATCTATCTCCCTTATTGCTCCTTCAATCCCCACCCTACCTCCAGTCCCATCTTGTGAGGTCCTGTTCAGATACCACCTCTTCTGGAAAGCGTTCCTTGATACCTCCTACCAGCTGTGTTCTCCCTCCCATGACTCTCAGCACTTCATTCCTGTTTCTCCATGATCTTCGTCCATCTGCCCTGAACTGGACCATGGTTAGTTGTGGTGCCCTTTCCCCTCGTGGTCCCACTGTCAGCCAAGCCCTGGCGCTGATGCATCTGTAAGCATCTTGTTATCTTTGCACAACATGAAATCTTTGATCATATGTGATACCTCTAACTGTCTGCAGCGCAGGAAGAGGCGATGTTCTCACAGACGTCAGCCACAGGAATTAGAGGCTGAGGGAGGCATGGGCTCGTTATCCCCAGAGAGCTTTCTGAACTGCGTAAGTCCCCACCTGCCTGTGCAACAGGGAGCAAGAGGGGCTGACCTCTGGATTTGAGAGCACCCCTTCCCTCACCCCGAAGGTTAAAGAAGGAGAGTAAACATGCTGAGAAGGACCCTCCTTGCCCTCAGCCTATACACTGACCCCGGAACTTTTCCTGAACTGGCATCGTGAGGGGTTGGGTGGTACCAATGTGGGCGGTGGCCTCTTCTCTTTCTGTTTTCAATTTTTGGTTCTTAAAATCTCTATTCCAAATGAGGGAAATGAAACCACTGATGACTCGCCCCAGCAGCCAGCTGACGTGGGGCAAGAGAACAATTCCTAGTTAAGGCCCCAAAGGAAATCCCCTTCCTGGTCATGTGCTGAGGCCAGGAGAAGTGGGGGAGGCACTAGCTCAGTGTGTGGCCAGGCCCAGCCACCAAGGTGAAGGGTCGAGATGGAAGGGTTGCTGCTCCATGGCCAGGAGCTGAGAGCCCAAGGCAGAGCATAAAAAACCAGAGAGGAGAGCAAGAGCCAGAGGACCAAGATCTTGGGCTTGGGGTGAGCTGCCATTTCCACATATAGACCCTACCACTCACTGCTGGGTTGCAATGGATTGTTCTTTTCTCCTCACAGACCCATCAAGAGGAGGGGAGCTGATTCTTGTTTCTCACCCTGGGCCTCTTGCATACTCTGCTCCCCACTAGGATGCGTCTCCCCTCAGAGTCTCTGTAGGTTCCCCCATAGTCCTGAATAGTGTGTGGTTAACATCTGGAAAAGCAATGGAAAGAAAGGGCAGAAGTCAAAGCTCACTTTGATCTCTTTGGGAGACAGAGAAGTGCCACCCTGACAAACTATCATGAAGCTTAGTTTAAGAGAAAACAAAGCCCTCAGAGGCGACGCCTGGAGTCCTAGACACGGCAGGCTTCCTGCCTTCCTTTCTCCTTTCTGTCTTTCCTTCTTTCTTCTTTGAGCAGATATTTATGAGTCTTTTTATATGCATTGGGCAGTACAGCTTGTAGAATAACACATGACCTCTGCCCGTAAGACATGTATAGGTAATAGTGTGGTTGGGGAAACAAGACAGAAATCCTAAAAGTTATATCACAGAACAAGAGATATCCTGAGGCCAGTGGATGTTTCAGACACTTGGTCTCATGGTGTCCACAGGAAGAGGTGGAGATGGCAGTGGGGAAGGCATCACAGAGAAGTGGGAGCCTAAGCCTGGACTTTGGGCTGGGGAGGGCTTGGGTAGGCAGAAGAGAGGCCATTCCAAGTAAAGGGACCCTCTGATGGAGGGAGTATGGAGAGGGGAGCATTTATTCTGTGGCTGGGGAAACAGTGAGCAGGTCAGACTGGATGAGACCCACTTGTGGACCACGAGGTGAAGTGTGGGAGGTAACAGGGAAGACAGGCTGGGGCAGGTCATGAGAGCCCCTCAAAGTCAGCCTGCTTTCTTTTCCAGCTGAGAACTGCCCACTTCCTTGCTTTCCCCTCAGGGATCTTGGTGTGCTGCTTGACACTGAACTTGGCTTTATTACTGTTGCACAGGGAATAAGTACAAACATCACAATATGTGGAACAGGCTCAAAGAAGCAGGCACCCAGGCCCCAGACTCTCATCTTCCGTGGAGAGGCGTGCTTGGCCAGGTATGACTGGACGCACCATGGGTTGTGCTAAGAGGAAGTTCCCTAACCGCCTCTGCCTGGAATATTGACAGCACAGTTAGGAGGGGACCCAGACCACCCAAACAAGTTGGAGAGTCCTGAGCTGTGCAGTCAGAGTCCTTGTTGGCATGAGGAATATTCTGTTTACAGCTGCAAATTCTCCCTGCTGAGCCAGCTTGCTGTGAGAATAGAGGGTGAACAGCTGAGCCATCTGCCATCAAACTGGCTTGTCTCTACACAACCAGCAGGACTATTGGTTGTCCAAGTTTTGTTGTTGTTGTTGTTTTGAAGGGCAGTAGCTGCCTTTCTCAAAAGAAATTCTGTAGAGAACCCCAACATATGAAACATATAAAAATGGAATTGCGCAGGTTGATGAAGAGATGGGGTGCCTGCAGTCCCATCTAGCCAGTTCTGAGGCATCTCTGAGGAACCCTTGAACTCTGCTGAATTCAGTCTTAAACTACTGATCCAGGTCAGGGAGGCAACTGTAAGCTGTGGAAAGATTTTACGCTGAGTGAGATGATCCAATATGCATTTTAGAAAGATGCCCGTGACCACTGTGTGGAGTTAACATTGGAGAAGGACAAAATTAAGGCCAGGGAGTCCAGTTTAAGGAGGCTACTGAAATGGTCTGTGATGAGGTTAATGAGCTTTAGACCTCATTCTGAGTTAGAATCAGCAGGAGCTGACTGAATGTGAGGGGTGCAGTGTGTGAGGGCCGGGCTGCCGGGGTAGATGCCTGCGGCCAAGGGTGCCAGTCATGTAAGAAGAGACACTGGCGGGGGCAAGGATAAGAATTCAGTGTGGAAAACATATTGCAGTGACTCTGGGACATCTAGGAGTTGACAGAGTAGACCGTTAAAAATATGTTTGGGTCTTCTTTCTTGGGAGAGAATGTTAGTGCTAGAGATCAAAATGTGGGAGTTATGAACATATTGGTAGATATGAAAGGCAAGAGAGTAGAGAATGTATATATAGGAGAAGAAAAAGGCTTGCAAACAAAATTTTTGTTGGTGGCAATTTGACTTTTACTGAAGTGTTTCATCATTGCCATCATTATTATCATTATGAAGGAATATTTTAGGGACCAGAGACAATTTTCTGGACATTGGAGCAGGAAGGACTTATTCTTGCTATCTTAGGCTGAACATGCCATGGGCAGTAATGCTATACAAAACCACAAATCAATTGGACTGCAAAAGATGTGACCCCATCCCGCCTCTGGGCAGGGCACTTGAACTCTCCAGATCTAATAGGAAATGAAGGAGCAGAACTGGTGACTCCTTCTCTGACCCTCCGAGTATTTACTCATTGTATTACTTCTTCCTCACTGGGCACGCACACACTACACTAGACGGTAAGCTCCTTGAGAATAGGAGTAATGAGATAATGCATATAATGCACTTAGCACAGTGCCTGCAACCTCTTAGTTCGTGGCTATTATTAATCCTCGTTGTTCTTTTGACGCTAGCAGGGAACTTTGCACACATTAGGTATTAAAAAATCCATTTATACATGTACACCCATGTTCATTGCAGCACTATTCACAATAGCCAAAAAATGGAAACAACCCAAATGTCCATCAACAGACCAAAAAAAACCAATCCAAACCCGTTGCCGTCGAGTCCATTCTAACTCATAGCGACCCTATAGGACAGAGTAGAACTGCTCCATAGGGTTTCCAAGGAGTGCCTGGTGGATTCGAATTGCCGACCTTTATGGTTAGCAGCCAAGCTCTTAACTACTATGCCAGCAGGGTTTCCAAACAACATGTGGTACGTACCTCCAATGGAGTTCTACTCAGCCATAAAGAGAAACGAACTTCTGATACACGCCACAACATCGATGAACCTTGAAAACTTCATGCTGAGTGAAGTACATCAATCACAAAAGAACAAATATTGTATCATCCCACTTTATGAAACATCGAGAATAGACAAGTGTATAGAGAGCAAAGTTTGTTAGTGGTTACCAGAGGCTGGAAGAAAGGGGGAGTCATTGTTTAGGAAGCACTGAGCATCTGTTTATGGTGATGGAAAACTTGGCAACCAGCACTGGTGATGATTGCATGACATGATTAACGTCATTGGTGTCACTGAATTGTCCATGGAAACAACGTTGAACTGGCAAATGTTATGTATACGTATATATGTGGACATATATATATATATTTAACAACAGCAATAATAAAAAGAAAGTCCATCCATGCAGTCTATGATCAAGAAGCACATGGCCCCCTCTCACAGTCCATCGCAAAACAATTACCATTTCTATTTTTTTTTCCTTAGCACACTGCTAAGCACATAAAAGGAGATTATTTATAAAGATGAGCTCAGTGGATGACCCTTCCAGTGAACTCTCTCCCTTTACAAGTGGAAAACGTGTGTCCTGCTCATTCCCAACGTTTGCCTCCGCTTGGTCTTTGGATGGAACCTTGGAGAAGAGTTCCTGGGTCAGCAGAGCTCACAGGCAAGGGCCCCCAGCTAGCTATTCCTCAAAAACCCTGAGAAAGCCTGAAGAGCCTATATAAATATCCCACCTCCTTTGGACTAAACCCAGCAGGCAGTCCAAAGGGGCTACTGCTCGCCACCGGGCCCTCTCCCCTCCCCCGCGCCAGCGGAGGCTGCAGTTCCCTCTAAGATGCCTGCTCTGTGTGAGCCCCGGGTGCTGAGCCGCTGAGCAGCTCGCTCTCCATGTGACTTCAGTTTCCGTCCGTTCCTTCCGCAAGTGCTAAAATAATCTGATGCCCTAGAGAGGAGGCAGCCCAGCCCCGCGCTTTGGCTGCTCTCGAGGAGCCTGGGCCCCTGCAGAGCCGCGCCCCTGGAGAGGATGCGCCCCGCCGAGCCGCCTGGGCCTGCGGGAGCCGTGAGTATTTCCTGCGTGGCGGCCTTCCCCCGGGCAGCCGCCTAATCGAGGTGGGCGAGCTTGGGGCAAGGTGGGGCGGTAGGAGGTCAGCCCTATGGCCCACAGCTCCGGCCTGACGGGGAAGCTGTGGCTTACTCATGCAGCGCCGTGGCTTCTGTGTCGGTGTGGGGGCTCCAGCAGGGCCCTGGTGTGGGTGGGAACACCTCTGACACGGAGCCGAAAAAGTTGGCCTTTGAGAGTGGAAACAAGCAGGGCATCAGAGTCAGACCTGGGTTCCCTTCCCGGCTCTGTGCGGAGAATGCGAGCAGGTCAGTACACCTTTCTGAGTCTCAGTTTCTACATCTGTGAAATGGGGACAATAATGCCTCCCTCCTCCGGGGTGGGTGGACTGGATGCAGTGAGACCATTCTGTGAATACCCAGCGTGTTGAGTGTTTGGATCTCCTTTCCTGCCCCACAGCGTGGATCGAGAATCACCATTTGTGGGTGAGGACACTGAGACACATGCATTAACAGCACAGATATTTACGAATGTCTTCCATCTGCGAGGTGTGTTGCAGGCTCTGGAGATACAGCCCTGAAGCAGACAGGCAAAGCCCTTCCCCCACAGAGCATGTGTCTTTGGGAGATTCACTAGGCTTCGCACAGCTACTAAGTGGCAAAGGGGGACTGGAACTCAGGCCCTTCCGAGGCCTCGTCC
>NW_004443962.1:5490403-5492327 GCF_000243295.1 Trichechus manatus latirostris | reverse complement strand
TGAAAGCTCAGATGTGAGGAGAGAGGGAAAAAAAAAGGACACTGATGCTTGGATTTCATAAAGTCTCCCAAGCAACTATAAGCCTGAGCTCAAGGGTCAATTAGATAGGACTGTTTTACTTGCAAGTGACAAAAACCCAACTCAGATTGGCTTCAGCAAAAAAAGGGGGATTTGTTGATTCAAATAACTGAAAGTCTACGAGCAATGGCTTCAGGCATGGCTGAATCCAGGTGCTCAAACAACATTGCCAAGAATCCATCTGTCTCCATTCCTCAGCTTTGCTTTCCTGTGTAGCAGGAGGAGGCTCTGGAGTTGATAATGAAGATGGCTGCCTGCAGCTCCAAGCCTATATCCTACCAGTTTGGCACCTGAAGCAGGAAGAGAAAGCCTCTTTCCCAATACTAGTTCTAGCAAGCATCCTTAGATTGATTCTCATGGGCCTGCTTTTGTGATGTGCCCATTATGAGCCAATCATGTGGATAGGGAATAGAAGGCTCTGATGGGTCAGGCCTGGTTCGCTCCTGGAACTAGCATCTGGGGTCATACTGAAAAGAGGACGGACTAACAAAGGAAGAGAGTGGTTTCCCCAAAGGGAAATTGGAACTGTTACCAGAAGGAGGAGAAATGATTGTGGGTAGGTGAAACCGACTCATTTCCAAAGCATATAGAGTTAGAGAACTAGGTGCGGAGACAAAGCCACATGTGTTTTTTCTGTCTTTAAGGCATGAGTGATTTCAGGCTACACAGGGGGCGTAAAGGAGAAAGTAGAATCCCTGTCATGGTTCCCACCAGCAAGGTGGGCACAAGGAGCAGGACTGGTACCACTGATGAACTCAATGGGGCCACAAAGCCCTGTGCAGACCCAGGGACTCCTCACTTCCAGCCCCAAGTGAGAAAGCCACCTTGGTCAGTCCTGTGCCGTGTGCCCCAGCAACTCTGTGCTGCCACCTCCAAGAGAGATAAGCAACGCAGGGGGCTTTCTCCTCAGGAGACAGCTCTTGGGGCCTCTGTCTTTTCTCCCTGGCTCTTCCCACAGAGCCCGGCAGAGGTTCATCTTGGGGTACAGTTTGTATCCTCCCAGTAACCTCACATCACTCCATTTTTTATGTCGGGCTGGACACTATCTCCTCCCGGTCCTCCTGATCCAGCCCTGAGTTCTCAGGTCTTTCTTGCCTTTGCAGTGGCTCCCCTTGGAGGTCCCACCAGATGGCCAAGGCTGAGCTCTCTCCCTCAGCCCGCAGGGTCAGGTTAGCCCTTCTGGCCCTGGGCCACCTCCTTCTGCCTCAGTGTGTTCATTCTTTCCCAGCCACTGTCCAGCCTGGCACCTTGAGACCTCCTCAGGGGACTTCCCTGATGGCCTTTCTCTTGTTCTAAGTTCTTGGGCCCTTCTTCAGGTCCCTAAACTGAAGCTTCCACTGTAGCTAAGAATCCTGGCTTCTTATTTCCTTCTAAATCCCCAGTTTTTCTAAGCTCTGTAGCTCCTTTTGCAGAACCTCTAAAAGGCCCTCATTTTTGTCATAGGTCCCCCCATGGTGTCAACAGTTTAGGTCATCCCGGTAGTAGACTTTGGTGGGGAGGGGTGCTATTCAGAATATTAAGTGCCACATGGCACAGGCACTGACCAATCAGAATGGACACTGGTATTAGAAGCAGAGTCCTGGGGGCCGAGTCAGGTGTTAACTCTTTTGTTGCTGGATCATGCTGGCCCTCCTGGGAGTTCCAAGGGAGGGGCAGCTGGGGTGGGGGTTCAGGGGGTAGCTATTTACCAGCAAATGGATAAACTGTGCACCCCAGCTGAACGTTCACTCAACACATCTTCCTCCCAGACAGGCATACATCCAGCACCTCCTACCTGGGCCACACCTCAGTCCTGGTTTCGGCTTTGCTGTGTATAAGCTATGGGACTTGAATAATATGCTTTGGC
>NW_004443962.1:5463544-5489054 GCF_000243295.1 Trichechus manatus latirostris | reverse complement strand
GAGTATCTCAGGGTGGCGGGGGCTTGTAGTACTGAAGCTGAGCTGATGCTGGACTCACAAACCTGGGTTAGAGTTCCAGCTCTAACACTCGCTAGTTTATGGCCTAAGGGTTCCTTAACCTTTGTGAGCCTCCATTTACCACATGTAAAATGGGGATGATAACATTTACCTGCTAGGGTTATTCTTTGTAAGGATTATTATAAAGCACCTGGCATACCTTCTATCCCAAGATGAGCATTCAGTAAACATTAACTATTACAGTTACGAGCCTGGAACACAATCTGGGGGCTATTATTGTTGTTAGCTGCTGTGGAGTGGGGCGCCATACACAACAGGATCAGACCATTGTGATCCATAGGGTTTTCATTGACTGATTTTTGGGAAGGAGATCGCCAGGCCTTGCTAGGCTGTCTTAGTCTGTAAGCTCTGCTGAAATCTGTTCATAGCAACACGCACGCCTCCATTGACAGACAGGTGGTGGCTGCACTTGAGGTGCATTGGCTGGGAATTGAACCCGGTTCTTCCTCATGGAAAGTGAGAATTCTACCCCTGCCCCAGGGAACTATTATACAGACATTGAATACGATCCCATTGAGTTGGCTATTTATCAAGGAATCCATATCCTTCCATTCCTCAATTGTGCTCTATGTCAAGGACACCAAGGGGGAGAGGGGATATATTTTCATTCTCATTCCACTCTGGGCAATGAGCTTCAGTTATCATCTTTAACCCCTGCCCACGGTCTCCTCCAGACTCTGGGTGGTCTTGCCTCCCTCGAATGTCCTAGGGTGCACACTCTACCAGCTCCCTGTTTGCATGGAGAGACTCTGCTTTCCCTAATTCTGACACCTGCCCTGTCTCACTAAAGGAAGATGTCCACCCTCTGCAGGGATACTGTCGCAGGCCTTGGAGGAATTGGTGAGGGTCCCGTCCCCAAGCCTCTCGTGAACGAGCTCTATATCAATCCTTTACATTCACGCACATTCTCTCATTCACTCTTGACTTACCCTGGGAGGTAGGCAAGGCAGGTATCATGTCACCCACGGCCACCACTGGAGTCGAGGAGCCAGACTTGGGCCCAGCTCTCTCACACCCAGTCCAGGGTCCCTTCCTCCACACGGGTTTCATTTGCTTCCTCTTATCCAGAAGGATGGTGTCACATAGTTACCTTCCCCACACAAAAAGTGATCAGAGAGAACAAACCTGTGATATTGAAAGGAAATAAAAAGTTTGCAGCTGATGCCTATCACAAAGTTTATGTGGGTCTTTCATATACAAAGGTGACTTCCCACCAGCTGTGCAGGAGCCAGGTCTTATCTCCCCAGTAGGGGACAGATTTGCATGTTTAAGGCCTGTGGCCCAGATGCAGCCTGTGGCCATGGAACAAGACAGAGTTCCCTGACCTCTGCTGCCTCTAAAGGGCTGACCACCCAACGCCCCCTCACCACCCCACCCGACCACATAGGGAACCCGGTTGACTCATTTGTGGCCCTGAGGAAGTGAAGTCTGAGCAGGGAGTGCTCAAAGCGGAGCTCCACACACTGGCCACCTGGAAGCACCATAAAACCGAAAAAACCAAACCCATTGCCGTTGAGTTGATTCCGACTCATAGTGAGCCTATAGGACAGAGTAGAGCTTCCCCATAGGGTTTCCAAAGAGCTCCTGGTGGATTCGAACTGCCAACCTTTGGTTAGCAAGTAAGCTTTTAACCACTATGCCACCAGGGCTCCTGAGGCACCATGGGAAGGGCCGAAGGAAAGAAGAGAGGTGATGGTCCCCACGCCTCCATCCCCGCGGAGGCCGAGAGCCTCAGACATTCCCAGACACACTTCCTCCCTTTCCCCAGCCCCCGAATCTCGCCTTTCTTTGTACACCTCCGTCCCAGTGGAGGCCGAGAGCCTCAGACATTCCCAGACTCTCTTCCTCCCTTTCCTCAGCCCCCAAATCTCGCCTTTCTTTGTTTTTTTTTTTTATGACCTGGACTGCTAACCAAAAGGTCGGAGGTTCAAGTCCACCCAGAGGCACCTCAGAAGAAAGGCCTAGCCATCTACTTCCAAAAAATCAGTCAGTGAAGACCCTGTGGATCACAGTTGCACTCTGACACTCACGGGGCCGCCATGAGTTAGAATCATCTCAATGGCAACTGGTTTTTTACTTTTTTCAAGGGTGTAAGCCAGTTGTCTTGTAAGACACCTTGCAGCCTGGATCGGTCTGATTGTTTCGTCACGAGTGGACTCAGGGTAAACATTTTGGCAAGTGTTCTTCCCAACGCACCACATCTGGAGACTCAGAATGTCAGCTGGTTTCACCATGGGAGATGCGATGCTTGAACATTTGGAAAAGGTTGAGATCACCCTAAGTTTTGGCTAAGAATCAAAGAGAACAGAGACCAAAGCTGCTTGCCTGAGGCTTTCAGATGCTTCTCGGTATAGGAATTGTTTGACGTGGTCACAGGCTGGGGTTTCTGTTCTTTATTATCTATTCTCTATGGTCTGTGACCAGCTGGCTTTCTCCTTCTCAGGATTCCAGGTGGGATTTGCTCTTTTATTGTCAACACAGGCAGCCTCCCTTTCTCATGGAACCCTCTGTCGAGTACCATCTGCCCTTTATGTTCCTGGGTGAAATGGGCACATTTGCACACTGCACTTGTGCCTACTCTTTCTGGAGAGTCCCTCCCCCAGACAAATCTATAAATATTTGTAATACAATACAGAGACCTGGTGGCGCAGTGGTTAAGCACTTGGCTGCGCACCAGAAGGTCGGCAGTTCAAACCCGCCACCTGCTCTGCAGGGGAAAGATTTACAGCCTTGGAAACCCTATGAGGCAGTTCTACTCTGTCCTGGAAGGCAGTGGGTTTTTAATACCACCTACCTCTGATAGCTACCCACGTTCTCCACAAAGTATCTTTCTTTGAAGCCGTTTCCATTTATCTGATTATTTGGAAGAGAAAAATCTCAGTTGCACGCTAATCTGTGTATAACACCCATCTTAACACTTGCTAATAGCTCCTTTAGCAAAGGGGTTACATCCGGCCTCTGGCAGGAGCAGTGAGGGGGACTGCCTGGAGCAGCTCTAGCAAGAAGAGGCAACGCCTCTCTCCTGAATAATATTTCTAGTATTCAGGCCCCCCCGGGATATTAGAAATCGAGCATCCTTTGCTAAAAACAAAGCAAAACAAACACCTAACTCAGACCAGACTGACTTCTTAATATTCCCAAACTTTTTGAGTATGAGGAGACCTTTTTATGGTCAAAAATGTTGGTAGTCTGACCCTTCCCTGAGGTCTTTGTACTTTAATATTATATATGTTACATAATGACAGAAAGCTACTCAGAATTCAGGAACCCTTAAAAATCCATTAAAAAATAATTTATTAATACAGGAAAATCAACATAGTTTGAAAAAAGTAATATACGTATGTGCTTAAGCATCAGAGGGCCTGACAGAAATAGGGATGCCGCTGTATTCCTGAACTGTTTTGATTCTTGTAATGATAAACTAGAAATTTCAGGACTCCACGAGGCGGACACCAGTCAAAAAGTTTCACTTGCCCTTTATCTGCTGTACACTGCAAAGGCAAGTCTCACCCACGTGTTCCCTGTCCTGACGCTCTCTCTTGGCCTGCGTGTGGCCGTCTTCATGGACTGAGCAGTCCTGAGCCCAGAGCTGAAGCGGTCATGGAAGCGGATGAGGAAAGCCGTGCCCCAACTTCCAGCCACGCCTCTAGCAGAATCCGACGCACCGTTTCCCAAAGGGGTGAATGTCCCCATCCATTTCATTGTTTCATACAACCCATGGGGGCATCGGGTCTGGCTTCTTTGACCTTAAATTGGGTCAACGAAGCAAGATTGTCTCCCTATTTTAATGTTGAGGGAAACAGAAAAAGCAAACAAGCGTATTTTCTAAAACAAAGAGGAACTTTTGCAGCTCATATGCTTTCTTCCTGTTAGTGTTTTCTTGTTTCAGAATACAGCCTCGATTCATGGTGTTTTTATGAAATGAATCTGTTTTCACCACGTATTTATTCCAATCAGGTCTGGAGGGAGAAAAGCCACACGAAAAGCCATGCTGAGCTTCTGCCTCAACAGAACGCCAGCTCTTTTCCGACAAGGGACTGATGCGGGGTTAAATCATAGCTTTCCAGGATAACCAACTAGGATGCATAGCCTCCAGATTAATGGTTACATAGGGGATAACATTAAGCATTTGAGGTCCTAATACTTCAAGGACTTCTTAGAGAAGAATCAGCAAGGATGTCTGGTGCAGTGGTTAAGAGCGAACCAGAAGGTCAGCCATTTGAATCCACCAGCTGCTCCTTGGAAACCCTGTGGGGCGGTTCTACGCTGTCCTATAGGGTCAGAATCTCCTCGATGGCAATGGCTTTGGCTTTTTTTGGAGAAGATCAGGATAGTTAGAAGATAAAAAGGAGGTTAAATGCAACACTTAGAAGACTCCGCTTTAACATGAGGTAGGATTTATAATCTTAACTATTTCCATTTCACGCGTATGACACAGTACAGACTCTTGTCTCCTAATAGCACCTGGGTCAGCAGTGTCTTGTCCTCTAAAGATTTTCACCAATTAGAAGCTCACAGTCTCTGGCTTTGGCCATGATCCTGATAACCACCGCTGATTAAAAAATAGAGAGGGACCTTATAGAAATTGTTAACTGGATAAAAGAATATAGGGCTAATAGACTCCACAGTGAAGAGCATGGAACTTTCCAGACTGGAAAGAGACACTTTGATTTTGTTATCTGGTTTAAGAAGGACAGATACAAGGAGAATCTGTTAATGCCATCTGCTTCCCATGTCAGGATCTCAGGTTTTATATAGGGTGTCTCCCCAAGGGTCACCGACACCAGGAGACATAGTGCTTATTCAGACAGTACTTGGAATACAGGCTGATTTGCGGTTCCTTTGTGTTAACTCTGTGACTCCCTTAGTGGGTGACAGCCCATAAAAGGCGAACCATTGATCCAAGCCTTTTAATTATAGTGAGGAGAGGTTCCAGATTACCTCATTTAAGTTATTCATGCCATACTACCATCTGTGCCTTCCATCCTAATTGTTTTCCACTCTCTTCCATTTCTCCACCAAGAGTGTAATAACATGAGCAACATTTGACTTCAAAAAATATGTCTTTCAGAAGGTGAAAGAGAAGTAAAGTGCAACAGTTACTTATTTGCACACTCAAGCTTAGATAATACACTTTTACAGCTGGAGACACTGCTGGGTGGTCCTCACCCAACTGAGGTTGAGTGTGAGTGCTGGGGAAGCAGCCCTGTGCACACAGGCAAGGGTTTCTGGATTTCCCGGTGGAGCACGAGATCTAAATTGTTTCTCATGTACTCTCTGCACTGCCATGGCTCTGAGGGCACTTTCTTTAGCTACATACTCCAGGGAGACTGTTTCGCCACCAGAATGGTTATTTTGAAAGTCTTTTATTCATTTTCAGAGCCATTCCATATCTTTCTGTTCAGTACTGCCTTGAGGCCATTCTCACATCATTGTATCAGACAGGGTCCAACCAGGAAGAAGAGACCCCCAGAATATTTAAAACACAAGAAGTTGAATGCTGAAAACTGGCTACACATGATGGAAGAGGCTGAAAAGTCAACCAAAGAATAGACAGTCAACCCAAAGATTAGCAACTTCAGGAAGCTGCTACCTCTCCTGGGGGGAGTACGGGAAGAGGGGGAATAAGACAAGGAGCCTAGGGGTCGTGGTCAGCAGAAGCAGCTCAAGGAAGTCTCTGTCCAAGGCTGAGAGGGAGGAAGAGAAATACCCTGGCTTCTCTCCTCCTTCTGCCCTTGAATCTCCCACCAGTGTCTCCCATTGGCTCAACCAGCTGGAGACCAGATGACCCCTGGAGCCTGGGAAACAGAGCCTTCAGAAGTCAGTCCCCTGGGATACAGAGTAGAGCAGGGGAAGGGTGAGGTATGGATCTGAGGACAAACATCCCTCAACCCACATAGTAACCCGTTCCTGACCTTGTTCTGAATCAGCACTGCCTATAGTTGACTTTGGTGTGGTCATTGAATTTATTAATGTAGAATTTTGAATCCAACCTCCCTGTATGCTTTCTATATATTTAGTTGGTATAATGATATAGTCATCCTTCTAGCCAAATTATTTATTCCTTTATCTGCTTTCTGTAGCCATTGAATTACCTTGTAGATTATACACTGGTGTTTGGAACTCAGAACTAATAATTGCATTATAAAACTGCCTTCACAGTTGGTGAAGTGCTTTCACATGTATTATGCTATATGATCTGCCTAAAAACTCTGTGAATAGTTATTATTATTCCCATTTTGTGGAAGAATAATCTAAACCTCAGAGACTTTATGTGAACTGCTTAAGGACAAACAACAAATAGTGGAGCCAGAATTCAAACCCTGGACTGTGTGGTTCCAAATCCTGTAATCTTCCCGTAATACTCTGCTGCCTCATGGGAGAAGGAATTGCCCAAAGGGCGCTGTAAGAGGTTTTCTGGGTCAGCTGTCTGAGTTTAGGAGGAAAGTGAGGATGTGTTTTAAATCTGCAAAAATATGCTTGGTGATCAGAAATGAAAATTACACTCCCGGACGTACGTCACACCAGGCCAACCTCACATTCCACTCTGAAAAGATTACATTCTCTCTGAAGAAATTACACTCTTGCCCTGTACACATCTAGGGTATTTGAATATATGGGGCGGGCTGTCCTAGAAGGGCCAGTGTCACAGAAGCAGGCACCATCCCAAACCTGACAGAAGGGGTAAGGGCGGGAGGGAGGAGTGCGTGCCAGCTTTCCATCTCCCTGTCTTTCCCAGATAAACTACAAGACGCTCAGTGAATTTTGGGAGTTATTTGTTGTTAATCAGAAATTCAGATGTAACTGGCTGTCTTGTAATTCGCCAAATCGGGCAACCTTACCTCGAGGTGGGCAGTGATCCCATGGTTGTAACCATGGTGTGGGTGATGGGGAGGAGTGCTGGGAGAATTCTGAGCACAGGAGCCCATATGGCTCTGCTTGTGCCATTTGTGCCCCGTGCATGCCCATTCCTGCACAGGTGCAGAAATGGAAGGAAGATCTGGGAAGGTGATTCCCGGTGTCCGGCAAGTACCGATGAACCCTGCATTGGAGGCTTCCTCTGTGGTAAGGAGGGCTGGCCTGGCCTGAAGTGAGGGTTCAGGTTGATTTACCTGGTTTTACTTAGCTTTTCTATTAGACTGTTTTCACTGATGAGTATTCAAATCTGGCCAGGAAGTTAAGATTAGCCTTCTAAATGTGTAAACTTATTTGAAAAAGAGGAAAGAGGAAGGAGCCCAAGATAGCCCAGATGTGTCAGGCAGAAAGGTCCGCGCGTTGCAGCTCTGTGTGAATAGGTGAGGTGGTTCGGGTGAGCACTGGTGCTGCTGGCCCAGAAGACTGGAGAGCAGGCTCTGTGGCCCTTCCTGGGTGGATGTCAAAGAGAGGATGGGCAAGTGGAATGCAGGGCCTACGTGGTTTTTTTCTGATTCTGAGCAGATCGTGGAGGGGATGCCACTGAGCAGTGAACTCAACAGGAGGGTAGTCAATTCTCACCAACAGGGAGGGAGATTAATACAACTTCTCCTGGTAACTCATCCTGGAGCTTAGGGAGGGAGGCCTGGGGGCTGCTTCCACTAACCAGCTCCTGAACCTTGAAAAAAGCCATTTATCTTCTCTGAGCCTTTGTATAAAAATGTGATGTTGGAGACCTATTCCATTTCCCTTAGGGTTCCTCCCCGTTCTGAACGTCTCTTGGTGTATGTGTATCTTTAGGTCTTCTCATGATTCCTGCTCTGTGTTCACTGATCAGGCGAGAGGGCTAATGACCACACTTCATCAATCATCCTTATTATACCTGAAGATTGCTTGTTCAGTTTCCCTCACTTTTCCCCCCCTTTTCAGGCAAAATATCACCATCTTTTTTCAAAGGACTGTATTCAAATGAGTTCACCAATGAGATCTCCTCTTTTCTAAAAGTCTTATGTCAGCAAGACAATAAGTCCACTCGGCCAGAGGCAACAGTTAATATTTCGATCCCAGCCCACCATTCATTTATTCATGGATTCATTCATTTAACAAAAAGTTATTAAGCTCATGCTCTGCATCGGGCATGTTTGAGCTATTGGGAGGAAAGTTTCAGCAGAATTACAAAACACAGGAAACTCCAGGCGACTTGAGACGGGGTTACCCAAGTCCTTGGCTTCTTTCTTCTGTTGCTGGACTTCAGAGAGTTTCAGTGTTCAGCCACCCAGCCATCAAATGGTAGAGGCAAAACGAAAAGGAGTTTTGGTTGACAGTTTCAGTGAAAGGTTGAAAGTTTTGGCTAAACTGAGGTATTTGGATGATCTGTGGGTTTCCACCTGTAGGTGGCTGTGGAGGAGAGTGCAAAGTAGCCTTCGGTTGTCCTTATTTACTTCTTACTTGCTTCCTCTCTGCCCTCTGTCCACAGGGCCGCACTTGAGATGGAGCTGCTGCCCCTTTGGCTTTGCCTGGGTTTTCATGTCTTGACAGTGGAATGGAGGAACAGAAGTGTGATGGCCACAGCAGCTGCCCAAGGGGGCTGCAAGTCGGTGAGTTTTCCCTGGGAACCCTGAGTTACCTGTTACGCCTGTCCTGACAAGGCTTGTCGGTTCAGAAGGCTGATGGATTGTCACCGAAGGAGGGCAGGAAATGAGTCTGATTCACTCTGCGTCTGCCTAGCACAATGCCATGTGCAAGCTGCTCTTTCACCAAAGGTTTCAAAGATGATGCCTGGGAAAGGCCGGGTAGTGCCAGCCCCGCCTTATTCATACTGCTGAAAACAGGAAACTCCAGAGACAGGCCTAGGTCAGCCACCTAGAACAAGAACACCTTGTTAAAAATCTGGATGATAGAGCCTCACTAATGGTATCAGAATCTCTAGGCGAGGCACACTAACGCTGGAGGAGCCCTGCCTCAGACTTTGTGTATGAGCCAACAGTCAGTGTTCAAACAGCTGGACTGGAGAGCACGCAGCCCACTCCGTGCTCAGAGCAGCATGCTTGACCACGCTTGGGCTTACGGAGATCCAGGGAGTAGTGCCTGAGCTTGTAAGGTTGCTTTCAGCCTGTTTGGAAACAGACTTGGGTCCCAACAACTGACCATATTTCTAGAAACTTCTTTTGCTTTCTCCCTAACTCAGTGAGATCAACAGTCTGCTTGAGAAGCATACATGTAATAGACATTCCTTAAGCCCTATTACATACTAGGCATGGGGAAGACAAATTGGATGTCAGAGCTAATACATTCAAGAATGTGTTCTTAAAGCTGACGAATCTTTAAAAACCAGCTGTCATAGTTCTTAACCACTTGTAGTAACGGCTAACCACTACACTCTACACAGTAGACTCTTGTATTGTAGAGGGGTTACGAGTATGGTGTGGGGGTTATGAGCATGGACTCTGAAGCCAGACTGGCCGGGTTTAAATCCCAGCTCTACCATTTACTAGCTGCTGACATTGAAGGTAGGGGGTAGCACTCTGTGCCTCAGTTTCCTCATCTGTAAAGTATGGCATTAATAATAGTACCAAAAAAAACCAAACCCGATGTTGCCGAGTTGATTCCAACTCATAGCGACCCTATAGGACAGAGTAGAACTGCCCCATATGGTTTCCAGGGGGCAGCTGGTGGATTCCAATTGCCAACCTTTAGGTTAGCAGCCATAGCGTTTAACCACTGGGCCTCCAGGGCTCCCTGCTAATAATAGTACCTACGAATAATACCACAACAATGGGTTGTTATGATGATTAGATGAGTTAGAATATCTAAAGCACTCAGAAGAGTGCCTGGTATGTAGTGAGTGCTATTTGTCTTATTTGTTATTGTTGTTACTATTATTATTAGTCTCTGCTAAACAGACTTCCACCATTTCCTTACAGGGGCAATAGATTAACTTCATGTTAGCTTTTCAGGGTTACCAGGCACAGGAAGGGGAGGAAATAGTATGCATTCTTTGACAGTCTTTCAGGGTTCAGGCTCTCTGCCTGACCCTCTCCAGTCTGGTGGGCAGGACTAGGGACTCGGCTGCCAGGGAGCTTAAAGAGTGGGTTTCCTGTGGCTCTTCTGAATTGAGGAGTCCCTGGGTGGTGCAAACAGTTAAGTACTCGACTGCTAACTGAAAGGTTGGAGGTTCAAGTCCACCCAGAGGTGCCTCGGAAGAAATGCCTGGTGATCTGCTTCCAAAAAATTGGCCCCTGGAAACCCCATGGAACACAGTTCTACTCTGACACACATGGGGTTGCCATGAGTCGGAATCTACTCGATGGCAACTGGTTTGCTTTTCTTTTCTTTGGAATTGGGGGCTGAGAGTTCAAGAGTCCCCATATCCTATATTGCCCCTCACTGCATGAGCCATGCAACGTTCTAATAAAGTGGACATGGTAAGGCTGTTTGGACTCTGAAGGCCACATGGTGTTTTTGCAGCACCTCAGTGGGGCTGTCCGGATTTGTGGAGGCGTGACCCCATGACAGCAGCAGCTGTGGTGAAACAGGGTCCCACAGCTTTGGGAAGGCCCCTAACCACAGCATTCGCCAGAGAGCCCCTGTGGAGAAGGGAAACCAACACCTACTCAAATAAAGATATACATCTTGTTTCTGGATGGGGAGATTCAAGTTTGTAAAGAAGTCAGTTCTCTCCCAAATTAATTCATAATTGTAACACAATTCAACTAAAAATTCCAGAGAGTTTTTGGGGGGAGGAGTGTGTAAGAGCAACTTGACAAGTTCATTCTAATGTGCATCTGGAAATTAGAAACAACTCAAATGCTTAACAGCAGGGGATTAATTAGATCATGCTAATAATGACAGCTAACATTTATTAAGTGTTCATGTGCCAAGTTATAAGTGTTTTACATGAACAATCACATTGAATCTTAAAAAAAAAAAAAAAAAACCCTATGAGAAAATTACAAGTATAATTTCCATTTGACAGATGGAATAATGGAGGACCTGCGTGGTCGTGGTAACAGCCCAAGGTCACCCATTTGATAAAAAGCTGGACCCCAGCGTGTCTGACCCTAGAACTTTGTTTTTAGCCACAGTACTATTCATGCAATGAACTAACAGACAGCTACTAGAAAGAATATCAGGAACCCTGGTAGTGCAATGGTTAAGCGCTCGGCTGCTAATCATGGGAGAAAAGACCTGATGATCTGGTCCCGTAAAGATTACAGCCTTGGAAATCCTATGGGGCAACTCTGTTCTATAGGGTGGCTATGAGTCACACAACAACGACAAAAAGAATATGATCGAATATATTTGTATTGCGAAGGCAACATGTCTAGCCTATGTTGTTGACCAAAAAAAATAGACTACCGAACAGTTTGGACATGTTATCAGGAGGGACCAGTCCCTAGAGAAGGACATCATGCTTGGTAAAGTAGAGGGTCAGCAAAAAAGAGGAAGACCCTCAATGAGATGGATTGACACAGTGGCTGCAACAATGGGCTCAAGCATAACGATTGTGAGTCTGGCGCAGGACTGTGCAGTGTTTCGCATTTTGTGGTACATGGGGTCGCTATGAGTCGGAGCCCTCTTGACGGCACCTGACAACAACAACGGCAACAACTAAACAGTTGATAGAGTGTGGTCTCATTTTTGTTAAAAAAAAACAGATGAAAGGGTTAGATAATATATTTTTTAAAAGTTTTAAAGGTATGAACTTTTAAAGAGAGGCTGAGATTACTGGGGAGTTTAATTTTCTATACTTTTATACTGTACCAATTTTTAATTATTGGGAGGTGTTATTTTAATAATCAGATGAAGAACTTGAGAAGTTAATTCCTTGCCCAGGGTCCAAAGCTGTTAAGTGGCAGAGCCAAATTCAGACTTGAGTCTGTCACTCTGTCTTAGTCATCTAGTGCTGCCGCAACAGAAATACCAGAAGTGAGTGGCTTTAACAAACAGAAATTTATTTTCTTACAGTTTAGGAGGCTAGAAGTCCGAATTCAGGGCAACAGCTCTAGGGGAAGGCTTTCTCCCTCTGTCGGCTCTAGAGGAAGGTCCTTATCACTTTTCAGTTTCTGTTCCTCAATTCCTTGGCAATCTTCATGTGGCATGTATCTTCCCTTCCGTTTTGCCTATTCCCAAATGGAATTACATCCATAAGTATACAAAAAAAAAACAACAACATTGCTCTTGATTTCGACTCATAGCAACCCTGTAGAGCAGAGTAGAACTGCCCCATAGGGTTTCCAAGGAGTGGTGGTGGATTTGAACTGCCAACTTTTTGTTTAGCAGCCAAGATCTTAACCACTGTGCCACCAGGGCTCCATCCACAAGTATAGGGGTTAAGACTTACAACACATATTTTTGGGGAACACAATTCAATCCATAACACCCTCCAAGCCTGTGCTTCTTCCTCTATAGCAGGATTTTTCTCCTGTTTCACCACTCCACTTGGCCCCTGGGGTTTGGCCCACAATTTCAGGCAATCACTAGCTTTGTCTTACTGACCAACCTGTGGAAAGGCATGCCATTGTTCTCCCAGCCTATTACTTAAAAAGTTTTTTTTTTTTTTTCCTGGGCGCATAACTGATATCCTGCAGCCAATTGTTTTTGCCAGTCTTGCAAAACATTGGGCTGAGTTAAAGTATCCTGAGGCCTATGTGGTTTCTGCAGCAAGGTCAGCTCTGCCTTCATGCCTCCTACCTTCTCATCCTGCACATTCATAGTAGAGTGGCGTTTGGGAAGAGCACTGAGTTGGACGTTGGGAGCTCTGGGCTCTGGTCTCAGCTTTGCCATTGACACCTCACTTCTCCTCACTGCCCCCCATGTACTGTGCAGTTCTGTACAACTGGAGGTAGCGTTGACCTCTAAGCTGTCTGTAAACTGTAATATTTATCAATTCACATGTAGGGAAGCCTCCAGGCAAAATTGCTTCTGGTGAAATGAAGATGTGACAGCCCTGTGGGTTACTGGGCAGTGTCTCTGTTGGATACACAGGTGTCCTGGGGATAGTGATAACAATGCAATAGTGACCGTCTATCAAGTGCTGACTGTGTGCCAGGCGCTGTGCTGAGTTCTTAGTATGCATTCTCTCATTTAACCTCACAACAATCCTTCGAAGTAGGTATTATTTTTCTCACCCAAGGTCACACAGGAAATTGGTGGCAGAGGTGGGATTCAAATCCAGGTAGAGACCTGGTTTTGAGTCCTTCTTGTAGCTGAAACTAAACAGCAAGTACAGTTGTCACCTCTCAGCACCTGATGAACAGGTACCTAGATCCTTCTCTAACACTGAGGCCTGGAACTTGGCTCCTATGTACCTATTCCAGTGTAATGGTAAAAAACAAAGAAAAGTTCCCTTTCATTCTACACTTTCCTATCTTATTTTTAAAATTATAATCTCTAGAGCCACTCCCAGCAGTTGCAGGGATGGTCCTATAAATGAGCTATATAAACTTCTGCCTCTGAGGCCTCCTTCCGCTGAACAGTGTGTTTTTGGACCTAGGTGGGTGGAGTCGCCGACTGCCGAGAGCAGCACCTTGCTTCCGTGCCCAGCGATCTCTCGCCCTATTCCCAGACACTCATCCTGGATGCCAACCCTCTCAAGACCCTGTGGAACCATTCCCTCCAGCACTACCCTCACCTGGAGAGCCTCAGTCTGCACAGTTGCCACCTGGAGTGCATCAGCCACGACGCCTTCCAGGAGCAAGCCCGCCTGCACAGCCTGGCGCTCGCTGACAACGCTCTCTCAGAGAACTACAAGGAGACGGCAGCTGCTTTCCACTCCCTTCAGGGTCTGCGGAGGCTGGACTTGTCGGGGAACTCCCTGACAGAAGACATGGTGGCCCTCATGCTCCAGAACCTCTCATCACTGGAATCTGTGTCCCTGGCGAGGAACACCATCATGAGGCTGGATGACTCCATCTTTGAGGGCCTGGGCCCCCTCCGGGAGCTGGATTTGCAGAGGAACTACATCTTTGAGATCGAGGGTGGTACTTTTGATGGCTTGACTGAGCTTAGACATCTCAACCTGGCCTATAATAACCTTCCTTGCATTGTGGACTTCGGCCTCACACAGCTACGGTTCCTCAACATCAGCTACAATGCCCTGGAGTGGTTCCTGGCATCAGGGGGAGAGGCTGCCTTTGAGCTGGAGACCCTGGACCTCTCTCACAATCAGCTGCTGTTTTTCCCGCTCTTGCCCCAGTGCAGCAAGCTGCACACCCTCCTGCTGCGGGATAACAACATGGGCTTCTACAAAGACCTGTACAACACCTCGTCACCACGGGAGATGGTGGCCCAGTTCCTCCTGGTGGATGGCAATGTGACCAACATCACCACAGTCAGCCTTTGGGAAGAGTTTGCTTCCAGCGACCTCTCAGATCTCCGCTTCCTAGATATGAGCCAGAACCAGTTCCAATACCTGCCAGATGGCTTCCTGAAGAAAATGCCTTCCCTTGCCCACCTGAACCTCAACCAGAATTGCCTGATGACACTGCACATCCGGGAGCATGAGCCCCCAGGAGGGCTCACAGAGCTGGACCTGAGCCAGAACCAGCTGTCGGAGCTGCAATGGGCTCCAGGGCTCACCGGCTGCCTACAGAGCCTCCAGGTATTCAACCTGAGCTCCAACCAGCTCCTGGGTATCCCCACTGGCCTTTTGGCTGATGCCAGTAACATCACTACAATTGACATGAGCCACAATCAGATCTCACTTTGTCCCACGCCTGTTCACTTAGACCAGGTGGGCCCCCCCAGCTGTGTAGATTTCAGGAATATGGCGTCTTTGAGGAGCCTCTCTCTACAGGGATGTGGGCTAGGGACCCTACAAGACTGTGCGTTCCAGGGGACCCCCCTCACTCACTTAGACCTATCCAGCAATTGGGGGATTCTGAATGCAAGCATCGCCCCTCTCCAGCATATTGCCCCCACGTTACGGGTCCTGTCTCTCAGGAATGTGGGCCTCAGTTCCAGCTTCATGGAGTTGGACTTCTCTGGGTTTGGGAATCTGAGGGACTTGGATCTGTCAGGAAATTCCTTGTCCAGTTTCCCCAGGTTTGGGGGCAGCCTGTCCCTACAGACCCTGGATCTCCGCAGAAACTGCCTCACAGCCCTTCCCCAGAGGGCTGCATCTGAGCAGCTCATGAGGAGCCTGCGGACCATCTACCTCAGTCAGAATCCATATGACTGCTGTGGGGTGGAGGGCTGGGGGGCCCTGCAACGCCTGCAGACGCTGCGCATCCCCGACTCAGCGATGGTCACTTGCAATCTCTCCTCCAAGGTCATCCGCGTGGTGGACATGCCCAGAGATGTGCCTCGGGACTGTAAATGGGAGCGGGTGGACATGGGCCTGCTGTACCTCGTGCTCATTCTCCCCAGCTGCCTCACCCTGCTGGTGGCCTGTACTGTCATCTTCCTCACTTTTAAGAAGCCTCTGCTTCAGGTGATCAAGAGCCGCTGCCACTGGTCCTCCATATACTGACTGTGGCTGCTTGCCGAGGTTAGAAATTTGGCGTGCACATGTAAGGACACTTCCTCTGCTAGGTTTCAAGATCCCATGCAGACGCCAAGCCTGATGAATTGAGGTTTACATTAAAATTTAAAGCGTTTCCATCTCTTAGTCCCCCATGTTCTTCCTTCATCATTATCCTTCATCATCATCAACCTGGTAAAATATTTATTAAGTAACGTTCTATGAAAATAAAAGACAATGTGTCTCAAATATTTTTTTACTCAAATACAGCTTCTGGTTTTTGGGGTTTTTTTTTTTTTTTTTTTTTTTTTGTCATGTTGTTCGATAGTTTCACTTGAATTATTTTTCAGTGCTTTGTCTGGGTGACATCCATGGAGCTGGTGAGAAAGGGCAGTGATTCTGTGCTACCCTACCCTACAAACAACTCCAAAGGCTCTTTCTGTGGATGCTGAGAGTCAGTGTCCCCTGGGATTCACCAAGGACACGAATTTTCAGGCGAGCTGGGGGTTCTGCATGAGATGAGAGCTCCCTCCTCCTCATCTCAGTTGGCTTGGAATGCCAACCAAGAGTGGGTTGTGGCAGGCCATCTCCAGGTGCCCTGGATTCATACCTGGAGTCTCTGGCAGACAGACATGACTCTTCCATGGAAACATTAAGAGAACAATAGCTGGGGCCCTGAGTTTATCCATTTGGTAAACTGAGCACCAGGCACAGTCCTTGTTCTGAGGGAACAGAAAGAGGAATGTAGAAAGGAGTGAATCCTGCTAACTTGTGGACTGTCCCTACTCTTCACAGAAAATCACAAACAATGTCTTAGCAGATGTTCAGTATCTGTTTGCACCTCATTCCTGGTTTCCTTTCTCCCTCCCTTCAAAAAACGGAACAGTTTCTATGCGCCTCTCTGGGGGAGAAGATAACTAAGACGCAGCCCCCATCCTGTAGGTAGTTTAGAGTTTACACTGTCTTGCGCTTTTTATCCTTGCTTGTTAAATCATAAAGGGACTATATGCAGTGGTGTGGAGAGAGAGGAGAAGAGAAATCTCACAAACAGATTACTATTATTATATGGACTAAATGTCAGCAGAAATGTTTAGGCAAATAAAAGATAAAACCAGTGGTCTTTGACAAAGCAGAAACTTCCCTGGGATGTTCTACAAGATTAGAAACAAGGCCCTTCAGTGTGGCTTCACATTCAAGATCAGTAGTGTTAGTCTGTGTCACATATCACCCTTATTGTGTCCCCATTCTTTCCCGTCAATGTGTCTCTCTCTATCCTGCACTGTCCCAGCCCAGCGCCTTGTTCTCTGTCCACAAGCCAATGCCCATGAGACCAGGCTTTCTTGATTTCCTCTCCCTCTGACAAAAACTCTTTCCATGGGGTCCTGCTGTTACCCAAGGTGACAATTTGTGAATTAGACAAATGAATCTATCTGTGGCTGGTGCATTTATGGCTTCTCTTGAGTTCATGTATCACCCCATGAGTCAGTCAGTGTTCTCAGTTGCTTGCTGTTAAGGATGACTCTGTCTGACTTAAGCAGCATGGAGACTTGGTAAAAGGATATTGGGAAGCTCATAGCCTCCCTGGGAAGGCTGAAGAACAGCTTGGAAATGGTCAGGACCAGGGGATGCTACACAGCATTTGGGACCACAAGCCAAATCATGCCGTAAACAACAATCGTGAGAACATGACTGCAGCCACCTCTTAATGCTGAACACCACAGTTTGGACTGCTGCCACTGACAGCTCTGGACAGGGTCCCTGCCCCTGCTGCCACCCACTATGGAAATGAATGCTCTCCCAATTCTGCTATCTTGTGTCACTAGCCCCTGAATAACAGTCTGGAGTGGGGGCACCTGGTTAGCTGACCCTGGCTACAAGGGAGTCTGAGACAGAAAATGCTGTACTTTTTGGCGAAGCAACCATACCAGAAGTTAGGCTTTGCTTCCTACCAACACTCATAAGGTGTGAAGTTCTCAAAACAAGGGAGGTCACACAGACAAAAGAATGACAGAAGTGCACCACACCATCTTAGGCACATGCACATTTTAGCAGAGGACTTCTTGAAACAAATTCTTAGCATAAAGGAATGACTTGACTGATGACAACTTCAGATAGAGCCTCAGGCCAGCAAGGGAGATAGATGGGAGTCAGGCAGGCCTGTTGAAGCTCCTCAAGTCATACTATGTAGCTGACCATCCACTCTACCCATTCTTAGGGCCCAGCCTTGCAGGATGGCTGAGAGGAAGAGGCTAGGACAGGGCCCTACCCCTGCCCATGGCAGCGACTTCAGAGGGCTGTGGCGTTTCTAAGTAGTTCATTCCATCACAAGGGTCCAAAAGCGATTTCCTACGTCTCTTTCAGTATGGTCCAGGGTGAGGAGGATGAGAAGGGCAGCTGGATTTCTGAAGGAAAGTCTGTTCTTTGCCCTAATTCGCCCACCCCTACCTACCTCCACCTGCAGGAGGGAGGGCACACTAACGTCCACTCAGAGACTGCTAGAGAGGGAAGGACTCATGCAGCCTGTTACCAGAATTCCCTGGGGGAACCAGAATAGTTGTCAGCCTAAGGTAACCCATACACTCAGATTGAGCACAAAGTGGCTCTTCCTCAGGAGGTAGGAAGTGAGGGGCAACCCCCCTGGTGCCACATGCCAGAATATTCAGACTGGAGAATATTCAGAATCAAAGGTAAATGATGTCAGAGATTCGTCTATCAACATGAGTAAAAGTAATTGAGATTTTGAAAATCTAGTCATAAGACAAAAGTTTAAGTCTTTTCCAGGGGCACCAAATAAGTTATTAGGGGTCAAATTATTTTTTTTTTAAGGATCTCCGTTGCAAAGAATTGGATAAACTATAATCCTTGGCTGGTCTGACTGGTCATTTTTGGTGACCATTGATCTGCGTGTGGTCCACTTTCGTTTATTTAGTGTAGCAGGTATCTTCCATTCACCCACCACCCCCAGATCCAATCTGCACCCTTCTCCACCTGCTTCAGGGGACTGACTTCAATGGGCTCCCTTGCCCTCTGGCTTCCATTTGTATTCGGCCAAGAAAGATCCCTAGGAGAAGAGAAAGGAGGAGGAGAGTGAGGTCGGGGTATTTACTGTCCTGATGCCTCCCTATGGATTTGTCTCAAACTGGCTACATCTGTCAACCAAAGGTCATACTTCTCTCAAGGGGGCCCTTTCTTTTTCTTCTTCTTTTTTTTAATTGTGTTTTAGGGGAAAGTGTACAGAGCAAATTAGTTTCTCATTCAAAAATTTATAAAATTAATTAATATATAAACTCTTTGGTGACACTGGTTGCAATCCCACATTATGTCAGCGCTCTCCCCCTTTCCCTTTCCATCCTGATTCCCCGATTCCATTTGTCCAGTTTTCCTATCCCTTCCTGCCTTCTTGTCTTCGTTTTTGGGCAGGTGGTGCCCATTTGGTCTTGTGTACTTGATTGAACTAAGAAGCACGTTCCTCACGTGTGTTCTTGTTTGTTTTATAGGCCTATCTAATCTTTGGCTGGAGCCCTGATGGTGCAATGTTAAAAGCTATGGCTGCTAACCGAAAAGGTCGGCAGTTAAAATCCACCAGCTGCTCCTCTGGGGCAGTTCTACTCTGTCCTATAGCATTGCTATGAGTCGGAATCGACTCAACAGCAACGGGTTTTGTTTTGTTTTAATTTTTGGCTGAAAGGTGAACTTTGGGAGTGGCTTCAATTCTGAGTTAGAAGAGTGTCCGGGGACCATAGTCTTGGAGGTTCCTCCAGTCTCTGTCAAACCAGTAAGTCTGGTCTTTTTTGTGAATTTGATCTTTTGTGCTACATTTTTCTCCTGTTCTGTCTGGGACCCTCTGTTGTAATCCCAAGCAGAGCAGTAGGTAGTGGTAGCCGGGCTCCATCTAGTTCTACTGGTCTTGGGGTTGTGTAGGCTGTGCTTCATGCAGTCTATTAGTCCTTTGGACTACTTGCTCCCTTGAGTCTTTACTTTTTTTCACTCTCCTTTGCTTTGGACTAGAAGAGATTGATGGTTGTATTCTAGATGGTTTCTCAAAAGCTTTTAAGACCTCAAACTCAAGGAGCCCCTTTCTACACAAACCTCTCTCTTGGGATTCCAGGAATCACTCACTCCATTGCTTCCTCCCCTCTGGGCCTAGGGATGGGTAACAGTTCTGTTGTTACCTGTTTTACCAGCAAGTCAGTTCCAACTCATGGTGACCCTATAACAAAGTCGAATTGCCCCATAGGGTTTCCAAGGCTGTAATCTTTACAGAAGCAGACTGCCACATCTTCTCCCATGGAGCAGCTGGTGGGTTTGAACCACTGACCTTTGGTTAGCACCACCAGGGTTCCTTCTCTGTTACCAGCCCCTGTATAGTTGCACTATCCCTTATGGTTTACCTTTATCCTGCCCACTCCTTCGTAAACAGTCCCTTTAAAAGTCCCCCTTGGGTTATCCTTGCTCGAATATGTCATCCACCTCTGCTGGGCCCCTGAGTGATGCAGTTCATTATTTATTTAGCAATACTGAGCCAGCGAAATCCTAGAACCTGTATCGGGAAGCACAGCAGGCTAAGGAGGCAGCTAAAGTGATGAAAGCAAATCCCCTGGAGATGGTTGCCACTCTGATCCATTATGGGTGAAGTTGGCCATGAAAAAGATGGCACACCTCACCATATTACAGATATATTCAGATTTCATCCAAATTAGAGAGGGAGAAGTTTCTAGCCTTGGAGGCTTTCTTTAAAAGAATGTGGATATTGTCATGGCATAGAGTCAAAGAAAATAGACAACAGGGCTAAGACAAAAGTGTCAAAAAAAAAAAAAAAAGAAAGAAGAAAGAAAAGCACTCCTTACTACACTAATCATCTTCTTCTACTTCATTCTCATCAACAATTATCAAGCACTTGTTATGTACTAAGTGCTTTATATGATAGTTCCACTTTATCTTGGGAAAACCCTAGGCTGAGAGCAGTTAAGATTTTCCCAAGGCCATACAGAATTGCGGAAAGATGTTGGCATTATGCCGAAGAAGAGAAAGCAGCTTCAGCAACTTGACCGTCTTTATCAAGTCCATCAAACTGTCAACCTATAGGAGGCAGGGCCAAAATAGCAGAGTAGTCGGATGCTTCCTGTGGTCCCTTTTACAACAAAGACCAAAAAAAAAAAAAAAAAAAAAGAGAACAAGTGAATCAATCTCATATGACAATCTAGGAGCCTGAACATCAAAGGCAAAGTTGAGGAATCGGACTGAGAGGCAGGAGGAGGGAGAGACGGTTCAGAAGCATCAAGGAGTTGCCAGACCTGAACTGGCAGGAACCAGTACCCTGCAGCCTATGCACACATTGAGGCAAGCAGTGGTGCTCTGGAACATTTTCCACACTGGAAGAGACCAAGTGGCAGAGAGTCTACTCAAGCCTCCAGAACCAGTGAAAATTGCTCAATTGGCAAAAGATGTGTGTGTCTAACCTACCACGTGGATCAAAAAACACCCACCTTGGGAAAAACCTCTCACTCATTTACCTACCCCTTCCCGACTCTGCAGGTCCCTGGCCAGCTTCAGTCATTGCAGGTCCCCTGGGCCAGAAGTAAGGACCCATCATGCACCCTGAGCCATTCTCTCAGGCTTGGAGTGGGAACAAATTAACAAACAGGAATAATTATCTGCCAGCTCCCCTAAGCTGGGAACTTAGGGTAGGCACAGCTCCTTTGCCTAGGCACAGGCATAAGGGGTCCACAGACTTTGAATGCCTTTCACCCCTGCATAAACTTGTGTGGGCCCATTTTAACAGTGCAGGTCCTCGTTAGCGCAGTACAATGGTATATACCTGAAGCCTAACTTCAACTGTAAGGTATATGGTGGAGTGGCAGGTTCATGACATTTGACACCACTCTGCGCATTAACTAGGGTCCTCACCTACCCACACCAGGGGCCTGAGGACTAGTGGCTCCACCCATGCCACCTAGCCACCCGCAACAGGGGTCCAAGAATAAGTGGTGCCTCCCAGTCCTTACAGCCAACAGCATTGGGTGCCCATAGTCCGGCTGCAAAACCCATCCACAACGCGCTGTAGGGAACAGGGACACACTTTCCTCCCAAACACTCAGGGGCAGCTGTCAGCCCCCTGCCTTGCTTAGCATGTGACCCCCTACTGCAGCCAGATACCTGTGCCTACACCAATCACCCCTGCCCATCTAGGACTGTAGGCGAGAGCCTGCACCACACACTTGGTGACCAACTACCTGGACACCTGAAATGAATCCATATAAGAAAAGTAAATGGAGTCCTGGGCTCACATACCTAGTAACAGATAAAACTACCTGGTGACAGGATGATAGAGCTTCAAAGGTGCCAATAATCAAGCTAGCTCACACAAGCAGCCTATTTGGGCACATCAAAACAACACAAAACAAGAAGCTAGGACACAGTAAGCAAACATATAATAAATAAATATAATAACTTATTGATGGCTCGGAGACAATAGTCTATATCAAATCACATAAAAAGGCAGACCACATTGGCTTTAGCAAGCTCCCAAAACAAATAATCAAGAAATTTTCTGGAGGAAGAGAACTTCTTGGAATTACCAGATGTAGAATATGAAAGATTAACATACAGAACACTTCAAGATATGAGGAAGGAGATCAGGCAAAACGCAGAACAAGCCAAGGAACATACAGACAAAGCAATAGAGGAACTTAAGAAGATTATAGAAGAGCATAATGACAAATTTAACAGGTTGTAAGAACCCATAGAGAGACAGCAGACAGAAATCCAGAAGATTAACAATAAAATTTCAGAATCAGAAAACTCAGTAGAAAGTCATAGGAGGAGAATTGAGGCAATGGAAGTCAGAATTAGTGAGACTGAAGATAAAGCACTTGACACCAACTTATTTGAGGAAAAATAAGATAAAAGAATTTTTAAAAATGAAGAAACCCTAAGAATTATGTGGGAATCTCTCAAGAGGACTAACCTACGAGTGATCGGAGTACCAGAACGGGGGGGATAACTGAAAATACAGAGACAATTGTTGAAGATTTGTTGGCAGAAAACTTCCCTGATATCATGAAAGATGAGAAGATATCTAGCCAAGATGCTTTTCGAACCCCACACAAGGTAGATCCCAAAAGAAAGTCACCAAGACATATTATAATCAAACTTGCCAAAACCAAAGATAAAGAGAGAATTTTAAGAGTGGCTAGGGATAAAAGAAAAGTCATCTACAAAGGAGAGTCAATTAGAATAAGCTTGGAGTACTCAGTAGAAACCCTGCAGGCAAGAAGGCAATGAGATGACATATATAAAGCCTTGAAGGAAAAAAAATTGCCAGCTAAGAATTATATATCCAGCAAAACTGTTTCTCAGATATGATGGTGAAATTAGGACATTTCCAGATAAACAGAAATTTATGGAATTTGCAAAAACCAAACCAAAATTATAAGAAATACTAAAGGGAGTCCTCTGGTTAGAAAATCAATAACAACACTAGAACACAGGACAGAGCAACCAGATATCAACCCAGATAAGGGAGATACAAAAATGAATCAAAGCTAAAACACTGAAAATAAGGAAACAGAGACAATATGTAAAAGATGACAACATTAAAACAAAAAAGAGGGGCTAAAAAATGTAGTCATAGATCTTTTATATGGAGAGGAAGACAAGGCAATATAAAGAAATAAAAGACTGTTTAAACTTAGGAAAATAGAGGTAAATATTAAGGTAACCACAAAGGAAACTAACAATCCTACAAGTCAGAATAAAAAAAAAAAACATAAAGACTCAGCAAATACATAATCAACAATGAAAAAGATGAAAAGAAAATACATAAAAATGACTCAGCATGGAAAATTAAGTGGAACAAAGCAGCTGTCAACAACACACAAAAAAATACATCAAAATGACAGCACTAAACTCATACATATCAATAATTACGCTGAATGTAAATGGATTAAATGCTCCAATAAAGAGACAGAGAGTGGCAGAATGGATAAAAAACACGATCCACCTATATGCTGCCTACAAGAGACAATCTTAGACTTAAAGACAGAAACAAACTAAACCTCAAAAGATGGAAAAAAAAATATCAAGCAAACAACAATCAAAAAAGAGCAAGAGTGGCAATATTAATCTCTGACTAAATAGACTTTAAAGTAAAACCCACCACAAAGGAAAAGGAAGGACATGATATAATGATTAAAGGGTCCATATACACCAGGAGGACATAACCATAATAAATATTTACGCACCCAACAACAGAGCTCCAAAATACATAAAACAAACTGTAACAGCATTGAAAAGATAGATAGCTCCACAATAATAGTAGGAGACTTCAACACACCACTTTTGGTGAAGGAAAGAACATCCAGAAAGAAGCTCAGTAAAGACACAGAAGAGCTAAATGCCACAATCAAACTTGATCTCATAGACGTATACAGAACACTTCACCCAACAGCAGCCAAGTATACTTTCTTTTCCAATGCACACAGAACATTCTCCAGAATAGACCACATATTAGGCCATAAAGCAAGCCTTAATAGAATCCAAAGCACTGAAATATTACAAAGCATCTTTTCTGTCCATAAAGTCTTAAAAATAGAAGTCAATAACAGAAAAAGCAAGGAAAAAAAAAATCAAACACATGGAAACTGAATAACACCTTGCTCAAAAACTCCTGGGTTATAGAAGAAATTAAGGACAGAATAAAAAAATTCATAGAATCAAATGGGAATGAGAATATATCCTACCAAAACCTTTGTGACACAGCAAAAGCAGTGCTCAGAGGTCAGTTTATAGCAATAAATGCACACATCCAAAAAGAAGAAAGAGCCAAAATCGAAACATCAACCCTACGACTTGAAAAAATAGATACAGAGCAGCAAAAGAAGCCCACCAGAAGAAAGGAAATAATAAAAGTTAGGGCAGAATTAAATGAAACAGAGAATAGAAAAACACTTGAAAGAGTTAACAAGACCAAAAGCTGACTCTTTGAAAAGATCAACAAAATTGATAAACCACTGGCCAAACTGACAAAAGAAAAACAGGAGAAGTAGCAAATAACTCGAATAAGAAATGAGATGGGTGATATCACAACAGACCCAACTGAAATTAAAAGTATCATAATAGAATACTATGGAAAATTGTACTCTAACAAATTTGAAAACTTAGAGGATACGGACAAATTTCTAGAAACACAGTACCTACCTAAAGTACCACAAATGGAGGTAGAACAGCTAAATAAAACTATAACAAGAGAAGAGATTGAAAAGATAATTTAAAAACTCCAAACAAAAAAAAAGCCCTGGCCCTGACAGCTTCACTGGAGAATTCTATCAAACTTTCAAAGAAGAGTTAACACCACTACTACTAAACGTATCTCAGCGCATAGAAAAGTATGCACTACTCCCAAACTCATTCTATGAAGCCAGCATAACCCTGATACGAAAACCAGGTAAAGACACCACAAAAAAAACGAAATTACAGACCAATATCCCTCATAAACATAGACGCAAAAATCCTCAACAAAATTCTAGCCAATAGAATTCAACAACATATCAAAAAAATAATTCACCATGACCAAGTGGACCAGGTATGCAGGGATGGTTCAACATTAGAAAAACAATCAATGCAATCCATCACATAACTAAAACAAAAGACAAGAACCACATGATCTTATCAATTGATGCATTTGACAAAGTCCAACACCCATTCATGGAAAAAACTCTCAACAAAATAGGAATAGAAGGGAAATTCCTCAACATAAGAAAGGCATTTGTACAAAGCCAACAGCCAAAATCATCCTAAATGGAGAGAGTCTGAAAGCATTCCCCTTGAGAACGGGAACTAGACAAGGATCCCATTTATTAGCACTGTTATTCAACATCGTGCTGGAGGTACTAGCCAGAGCAATTAGGCTAGAAAAAGAAATAAAGGGCATCTCAATTGGTAAGGAAGAAGTAAAAGTATCTCTATTGCAGATGATATGATCTTATACACAGAAAACCCCAAAGAATCCATAAGAAAACTACTGGAACTAATAGAAGATTTCAGCAAAGTTTCAGG
>NW_004443962.1:5361119-5462664 GCF_000243295.1 Trichechus manatus latirostris | reverse complement strand
TGGAGAGGTTGTGGAGAGACTGGAACACTTACACACTGTTGGTGGGAATGTAAAATGGTACAACCACTCTGCAAATCAATTTGGCGCTTTCTTAAAAAGCTAGAAATAGAAGTACCATACAATCCAGTAATTCCACTCCTTGGAAAATATCCTAGGGAAATAAGAGCCATCACACGAATAGATACTTGCACACTCATGTTCATTGCAGCAATGTTCACGATAGCAAAAAGATAGAAACAATCTAGGTGCCCATCAATGGACGAATGAATAAACAAATAATGGTATATTCACACAATGGAATAGTACACAACAATAAAGAATAACGGTGAGTCTGTGTAACATCTCATAACATGGATGAATCTGGAACACAGTATGCTGAGTGAAATTAGTCACTCGCGAAAGGACAAATATTGTATAAGACCACTATTATAAAACTCAAGAAAAGATTTAAACATAGAAGAAAACATTCTTTGATGGTTATGAAGGTGGGGAGTGAGGAGAGGGGAATTCGCTAACTATATAGCAGACAAGAATTATCTTAGGTGAAGGGAAGGACAGCATATACTATAGGCGAAGTCAGTACAACTGGACGAAACCAAACCTAAGAAGTTTCCTGAATACAACCAAACACTTCGTGGGACAGAGTAGCAGGGGTAGGGGTCTGGGGACCATGGTTTCAGGGGACGCTAGGTCAATTGGCATAACAAAGTTTATTAAGAAAATGTTCTGCATCCTGCTTTGGTGAGTGGTGTCTGGAGTCTTAAAAGCTAGTGAGCAGCCATCTAAGATGCATCGGTTGGTCCCAACCCACCTGGAGCAAAGGAGAATGAAGAACACAAAAGACACAAGGAAAATAATATCCCAAAAGACAAAGGGGCCACATAAACCAGAGACTCCATCAGCCTGAGACCATAAGAACTATATGGCGCCCGGCTACCACCAATGACTGCCCTGACGGGGAACACAACAGACAGTCCCTGATGGAACGGAGAAAAGTGGGGTGCAGAACTCAAATTCTACTAAAAAGACCAGACTTAATAGTCTGACTGAGACTGGAAGGACCCCAGAAGATATGGCCCCCAGACTCTCTGTTAGCCCAAAACTAAAACCATTCCCGAGGCCACCTCTCTAGACAAAGGTTAGAGTGGACTATAAATGCTTGTGAAGAGTGTGCTTCTTAGCTCAAGTAGATACATGAATCTACATGGGCAGCTCCTGTTCGGTGGCGAGATGAGAAGGCAGAAAGAGACAGGAGCTGGTTGAATGGACATGGGAAATCTGGGGTGCAAAGTAGGAGTGTGCTGTCACAGTATGGGGAGCGCAGCTAGGGTCACATGGCAGTGTGCGTATAAAGTTTTATATGAGAAACTACCTTGTACTGTAACTTTCATTTAAAGCACAATTTTAAAAAAAAAAAACTGTCAAACTATAGAAACCTAGAGGCTGTTAGTAGTTGCCAAGCAGCACGCAATTGCTAATTAAGTCTCAAGCATGGAGAAGGTTCTTATGGAGCATTGGTGACAAAGTCCAGGGTGATTGAAGATCACCCATCTTTCTGAGACTCTTTAGAAGGCAGTGGGGCTGGCATTGTTTGATGATAGCTTGAGGTAATCTGCAAAACTGAATCCCACTCAATTCCTTCCTCCTTCAGTGATGCAACATCTTCCTGCTGAATAATCAGGAAAAAAGGCTGATGCAAAAAGATTCCGGTTTTCACCATGATTGTCAAGGTTCATTGTGGGTGAGGGAACTGGTCATGGAAACCATCTTGCCAGAGAGGAGACTGGCAAGATAATCATCTGCTCCAAGTTTTTAAACTGATCCAGAGCCCAACTTTTATAGATGCAATTTCTCTGGGAAGAAAGATTAGGTTACACAGTAACAGACATAGTACACTCACTCAGAGACCCGTAGAGGGTAAAACACTTACCCATCACTCCAGGACCTCTGAGAGCTCATGGCCAGTTCTTGTTTCTTAGTGTAGCCATGGATGGTAGACGAGGGCCAGCTCAACCACAGGAAGATTTGAAGAGGAGGATTTCAATGCACAGGACCTTGTTGTTGTTGTTGTTAGACTCATGATGACCCCATGCACCAGAGAACAAAAAGCTGCCTGGTCCTGTGTCGTCCCCATGATTGGTTGTGGATCAAACCACAGTGATCTGTAGCATTTTCAGTGACTGATTTTCAGAAGTAGGTCACCAGGCCTTCCTTCCTAGTCCATCTTAGTCTGGAAGCTCCACTGAAACCTGTTCAGCATCATGGCAACACACAAGCCTCCAGTGACAGATAGGTGGTGTCTTAGGCTGGGTTCTCTAGAGAAGAAAACTAGTCAAGTGTATAAATATATACAGAGAGAAATTTATATCAAGGAAATGGCTCACGCAATTGTAGAGGCTGGAATGTGCCAAGTCCATGGATCAGGATAGAGGCTTCTCTCAATTCACATAGCCGCAGGGGCTGGTGAACCCAAGATCGGCAGGTCAGAGAGCAGGGCTCCCACTCACGGGCTGTGAAGATCCACGAATCCCAAGATTGACAGATAAGCTGATAGATCAAGTCCCAAGAACTGGAGGTCAGATGAGCAGGAGGCAACCGCAGGATCCAGAGTGAGCAAAAAGCCAGAATGTCTGCTTATATTTGGGTGCAGGCCACACCTCCAAGGAAATTCCCTTTCAACTGATTGGCTACTCACAGCAGATTCCATCATGGGAGTGATCACATATAAACACTGAGAATCATGGCCCAGTCAAGTTGACACACAATCTTAACCATCACAGGTGGTGACTGCACATGAGGTGAATTGGCTGGGAATCAAACTCAGATCTCCTGCATGGAAGGCAAAAATTCTCCCACCAAGCCACCAATGCCTCACAGGACCATGACTTCTCCAAACTGTACTTCACAGGGCTCTTTAAAAATTGTCTTCTTCAGTGACTGCTCCCAAGGGCTGCTTGCGACTTTTTCAGTCTCATCCTAGACACTGGCTTTTGTTTTGGTTCGTGTTCCACCTTCATGCCATGCAACTTTGCTGACCAGATGGCAATTTTGCTGGCTATTTTGCAGCACTCTTTCTGGCTGTTCTTGATCCTAGGGTCATTCCTCAAGCACTCAGCCCTGAATTCCACCACCTCCAGATCCCTTAACATGTAAAATCTGGAAAACTAGATTCCAAATTTCTGTCATACTTTAAACTCTTATCCCTAGACAAAAGAAGCCCTGGTGGTGCAGTGGTTAAACGCTTGCCAGCTAACCAAAAGGTCAGTGGTTTGAACTCACCAGCCACTCCACAGAAGATGTGGGAGTCTGCTTCAGTAAAGATTACGGCCTTGGAAGCCCTATGGGGCAGTTCTACTCTGTCTTATAGGGTTGCTATGAGCTTGGAAACTCTGATACTGTAATGGATAAGACTTTGGCTGCTAACCAAAAGGTTGGCAGTTTGAATCTACCAGATGCTCATTGAAACCCTATGGGGCAGTTCTACTCTGTCCTATAGGGTTGTTATGAGTCGGAATTGACTCAACCGCAATGGGTTTGGTTTTGGTATCCTTGGACATATTGAGTTTGTAACCCATAATCCCATAATCATATGAGTGTCTAGCTTATAAAGGGCAATACTACATATCATTTTACATATAAGAAACACACAGAGCAATACTGATACCAACTGACTCAGTGACACAATTATTAACCCTTAGACAACAGTAGCTCACTCATTGCTCATATTGGCCACACTGGAGTGGCCTAAACACTGCAACCCCAGTGAAGCTCGGAGGGGGAAGCGGGGCGAGGATAGGGAGGGCAGAGAGGGTGAGGAGGAGGGTGAGAGGGTCATGCTTTCTGGAGGCTGGGTGTGTTTCTTTCTTTTCCGGCTACTGTTATCGATGTGGTGAGCACATGCCTTCAGCTGAGTGCCCTGGAGAGGAAGCCAAGGGCTTCCTGTTGTCTTACCAATGCTGCAAAATGCAAGTTAGAAATAAAGAAAAAAGGGGAAAGAGGAACAAAATGGGAAGCTTGCGTGGCTAGGTCAGGAGATGCCAGTCTCCAGGAGGAAACCCAACTCACTTCTTCCTGGAGATGGAGAGGAAGAGGCACATCCAATTAAAATTGGAGATTTTAAACAGAAACATAGGGAGATATTGCCAAAGTAATATACCTATCCCCTTTTCTGTTGTTGTTATTAACTGCTATCAAGTCAGCCTCTGACACAATTTGTTGTGGTTTGTAGGGTTTTCATTGACATTTCTTCCTAGTCTGTCTTGGTCTAGAAGCACCACCGAAACCTGTTCAGCATCACAGCAACACGTAAGCCTCCACTGATAGATGGGTGGTGGCTGGGCATAAGGTGCATTGGCCAGGAATAGAACCCTGGTCTCCTGAATGCAAGGTGAGAATTCTACCACCAAACCATCAATGCTCTGCTTGATGCCCTTAAGATTCTTCTGTCTGTGACTCTACCCCAAGGTTTTGTAATGTTGGTAAGAATCATTTTTATATCAGATCCTGTTTCATTGTTTTGCTGCTGGAAGCATCTTATCTATCTATGAGATACTTCATGAGATTTAGCGAAATAACATCCTGGCTCCTAGGGTGGAGTTCACAGGTGGTGTCAACAGATCTTTGTTTACATCATCATATAACTTACCACTTAGCAAAATAGTCTACCCTTGACTTGCTTCTCACAGGAAAACTTTTTTCTTCAAAAGGCCAGTTTTATTTGCATTAAAATTTTGTTTGCAAAACGAGACTAATGGGGCACAACAGTTCAGGGACAAGGACTGGAAGGCAGAAGGGGCAGGAAAGCTGGTAATAGGGAACCCAAGGTTGAGAAGGGACGGTGTTGACATGTTGTGGGGTTGTTAACCATTGTCATAAAACAATATGTGTATTAACTGTTTAATGAGAAACTATTTGTTCTGTAAACCTTCATCTAAAGTACAATAATAAATTAATTAATTAATCTAAAAAATTTTTTTTTTGTTTGGCCATGTACCCTCTGCATGCCCTCCTCTTAGATATATAATTTTTGGGGATCTGTGGGAAAGACTTTTCAATCTGCTATCAGCTACCACCTCTCCTAAGACTTTTTAGATTATGAAAAAAACTTACTCTCTTAAACTTTTGAAGCCAACCCTGACTTCTTTGAACTAGATTTCTTTACAAATATTATATCCCTCTATTGCTTATGTTTCAAGCTGCAGAACATCCTTCCTCCGAAAGAGAGATAACAATGACAAAAATTCCACTTTGATCATAACAATTGATTAGAAAAGGAAACTCTCCAATTTTCTAACTTTTCAAAAATGTCATACTTCTTCCTTGAAGTAAGAGTAAATTTTGCGACCCCAACTCCATTTTCTAAATCTTTCCTGACAGGGAAATATTGACTGGCTGAGAGATGGAGATAAGAGCAAAGAGGCACAGACATCTTTGTTGCTACCATTACCTCACGTTCTTTTTTATCACATCCAGTTTTGTCTCCAGAGATAATGTTTTCCCACTTGACTTTTCTTTCCTGTACTTTAACTATTTTCTGCACCCATCTTTATGATAGATTGTCAAATACTCTGCAATATGTATCATAAAACCTATTGCTGTCAAGCTGATTCCAACTCATAGCAACCCTCTAGGACAGAGTAGAACTGTCCCATAGGGTTTCCAAGGAGCAGCTGGTGGATTCAAACTGCCAACCTTTTGGTTAGCAGCCAAGCTGTTAACCACTGCGCCACAAGGGCTCCATATGTATCATTGCCTAGAGGAAAGATTTTACATATGTGTTAAGGAACAAACTGAAATGAAGAAAGTGTTCAGGAGGAGATGCTGGGCTTCATCAGCTGGCCTTGTTGAGAGTGGAGAACATTGTGACATAGACTGAATTAAGTTTTCTTGTCTTTCTCACTGTTGCAAAAAAAATACAATCTGTCATTAATTGCAAAAATAGCTTCAAATTGTACTAAAGCATTAATCAAAAGAAATACAAAAGTTCATTGAGAAAGGGAAGGCTGTACAACTATCACCCAGGAATTGAAAGCTTAAATGATTGTAATACAAAGAGATTTAAGATTATATGAAGTGAGTGGAAATGAAGATACAATGCAGTTTATGAGGCATGATAAATTGTTGAGCTAAATTAATCTACTTAATAATCGATTTAATGGAGCTAGAAAAACCAGAGAAGGAAAAGAGACATAGGCCTTTGCTTAGTCTCCAGCCTCACATGAAATTTAATGTCGTTTGGCTATGTGTATGCAGATGGACCAATAAAGAAATTAAACATGTAAAATTATATGAGGCTCCAAAAATGAAAAAACAATGTAATATCACTACTTGGGAAATGTGAAAGAAATAAAAGTTTAGAACAATAGAAATCAAACTATGCAAAGTATGAAATAGTTCAGTGGTGATATTGTCAATCGAGCAAGTATATGATAGAAAAAAAGATTTAAAAGAGGAAGAAAGTAAAAATTTTTGAATGTGTAAGGATAGTTGTATTTAGAAATGAAAGAACTGTTGGCACAGAAAATGTGTTCACACACAGAAAATTAGGATTTATGAAGTTAGTGACTGGAATATAACCCTGTGTGTGAAAAAGAATGAAAGTATAATCAGAAATCCCTTCATTCACCTTTGACTTCTGGCACTTCTGCTGGGTTCCAGGCAGCAGGGTTTCTGCAACAGCTCAGACTTCTCCAGGTTTCTTGGGTCTCCTTCCACCTTCAGCTCAGGAGGTAGAACATCACTGTTTGTACTTTCAAAGCGTATTCAGAAATCTTTAAACAACTGAGTATTTTTCCTCTTGATAGCTATTAACTTGAACACTCTCCTGCTGTTGGCATTTAAAATCGTGTAACTAGGTACAGTTTGCTCCTCCGGCTGCGACGGGAGAAAGGAGCTAATGGTTCTTTAATTACTTGAGAAGCTTAGCATTTGGTGCCTGGCTGTGATTCCTGCGGCTCGTCACCAAGTTTATCATCTTTTTCCTTCCTAAGCTTTTTCCCATTTTACACACCCTACTACCTTTTCTCCCCCCTCCCTTTCATTTTTAGGTGCTCTTCTTGGGTGTATTTTTGTGAGTTCATGGCCAAATTTTACTTTTTTTGAGGGGCCTAGTCTTTTGACGTTTCTTTCTTTGCCCCATAGATGTAAATCTCTGTAGCCCTTGCAAAATGTTGTCCATACTGTTTACGTTTGTATTTTAATTGTGGTTTTAGTCTTGCATAATTTAGGGAGGAGCCCTGGTGGCACAATGGTTAAGTGCTCGGCTGCTAACCAAAAGATTGGCGGTTTGAACCTACCAGCTGCTCTGCGGGAGAATGATGTGGCAGTCTGCTTCTGAAAGATTACAGCCTTGGAAACCCTATGGGGCAGTTCTACTCTATCCTACAGGGTCGCTATGAGTCGGAATCGACTCTACAGCCACAGGTTTATCACTTAGGAGAGGTCCTGTCACATGCTAACCAAAGTGGTGATTGCCATGGTTCATTTGTTAAGACTTACGTGGTGCCTGATGCCAGGACTTTGATGTCCGTGAGGTTTGTTCATTCTCAGAGTGCGTTTTAAGTTTGAGTTGCTAGCTGAAACTACTAGGTTCTCATCTTACTGGGTTTCAAAATTAAATTCTGGTTCCTGTTTAGTTTCTGCTGCTGGATAATATTGTTCATCTTCTTTGAGATGATTGTGTGTGCCTCTTTTGGCGGGCTTGTATTAAGCAAGGGAACAATTACTGCACTTAGTTGCTAATCAAAAGGTTGGAGGTTCAAGACCACACAGATGTGCCTTGGAAGAAAGTCTTGGAGATTTACTTCCAAAAAATCATCCATTGAAAACTCTATGGCGCACAGCTCTACTCTGATATACATGGGATCTCCGTGAGTCGCAATCAACTCAATGGCAAATGGTATCAAGTGAAAGAGGGTTGCTTGTTGAATGGTCCCTTTCTTTTGTGTCATTGATAGCCCACAATTACTATCTGTTATACACACACACACACACATATACCAAACCCACTGCCATTGAGTCGATACACACACACACACATATGTATGTGTGTGTGCATGTTTAATGAAAAACTTTATGATAAGTTCTTCACTGTCAGTTCCTGAGCTCTGACAGGTAGAAAGGTAGGGCAGCCTTCAGTCTGGCTGTTGAATCTACTCTGAAGTTACTCAACGTAGAGGAGCAGCATCAGTGTTAATGGAAAGAGCCGTAGACTGGTAGTTAGAGCTGAGGTTATAGTCCCAGCTTGGCTTCTAAGTGTGTACCCTTAAGTCATGCGTTTCTCTCCTGGATTTCACCTTCCCTGCCTACAGAATAAGGAGGTTTCTACAGTTCTTTGCAAATGTAACATTCAGTGATTCTAAGGAGTTTTCTGTTCATTTCTCTGGATGAAGCAGGCAAAACTAACTATAAATAAAATGAGAAAGAGTGGTGGGGTCGGATTAGTTAAGAAATGGAGCTATCCAGAGGTGTCTGGTCCACCAATGGTACAAAGATGATGAAGCAGCAGCCTTGCCTTCCATTACCCACCACCTTGGTCTTATTGTGTGTAATTGGGAGCCTCCAGGTCTGTGAGAACACCCATGTGGATTGTTTTGCTTGTTGTTTGCAAGAGTTTTAGCCAACTCATAGTCACAAAGTCTAGTCACCGTCTGAGACTGGTGTGTGCCAGCTTTACCCTTCTCATCCAGGTTCCAGGATCTCCCTGCGGGACACTGGGCAGGAACCTCCCCCTTCATACCCCTAAGATGGGCTGGGATTCACCACCACATGCCGTAAGCCAGCTGACAGCAACTGAAGCCAGGGCAAGAGGAAGGTGGGAAGTTACTGAGCATGCCGGGGTGGGGGTGGGGTGCTCTGCCGGAGAACTGCCCACGGGTTTCTTGGTATCAGTCAACCAGAGCTTTAAAAAAAACAGCTTCATCACCCCTCCTCCAAATCCTCAAATAGGATGTCCAAATAGGGATTTACAGTTCAGTGTCTTCTCTATGATTTCGATATCACAGACCTCACAGGTCTGTTAAACTTTAAGAATATGCATTCATTTGCTTGGGGCTTATTTCAAGTTCAAACGCACAGAATTATCTTCACTCCTTGTTCCATACGCCTTAGTGTTCTACAACGAGGGAATAGGCACAGATCCCTAAAATATTCATTCATTCAGCAAATATTTATCAAGCCCTTGCTATATGTCAGGTACTACGTAGCTCTAGGGATGCATACAAACCTATATTTCTTCTCATCAGTTGTCAGTTATAGATTACTTTTCTTCACATCCATCTCCCAGTCTCTCCACCATTCTTGACTCTCCTCGGTATCCTAGAGAGTTGAGTTCTGAGCTATTCTGGTTAGTACAGGGTTGAGGTGCTCTGCACTGTATCTGGGCAATTAAAAGGGGTGGGGGTGGGGGTGGCACGTGTATAATGCAAGCTCTTTTCTGTGTCTTCAGTTTTCTTAATTTCATTTGTTCCTGAGAGAGGAATCCATTTCTGTTCCTGTGTCAATGATGCATTTGCCACATGATACAAACCCCCAAAATAGCTCCTTTCTACTCTTGGCTCCAAAGCTGGCTTCAACCCAGTCATCCAACAGACACATTAGCCCAGGATCTGAGCCTGAGAATGTCGAAGAAACTAGAAAACAATGTGAGTAATACTGACTTGAGCCCTGGTGCCAGTCAACTGCCTGTTCACTTTCAGACACATTCTTCACCTTCCTCATGCTCTGCTCTGTATCTGTTCATACTCATATAAATAAATGATAGAATAAATAAATAAATGGAGAGAAGAGACAAACCTTCCCTACAGAAGAATTCCAAAAAATATATGTAGATACTCCCACCCTGAGGGGTGAAACTTAGCTTCCTCCTGCCCTCCTGCTTTTCAGTGTGGGCTGGACTAGCGGCTCACTTCCAAAGAATATAGAATGGGAAGAAATAGTAACTTTACAGTGGAGAAATCTGGCAGATACTGCTTTAACCAGTGATTAGGGTAACATCACCAGCACTGTCCTGTGGATATTGTGGACCTCTGATATGAAGTGATGAGAAGGGCACATCACCTCTGTGGTATTGTTCCGAAAAACCCATAACCCCAGGCTAGCTTTGAGAAAAACGTAAAACAAACGCAATTTGAGGGACATTCTACAAAATATCTGATCAGTACTCCTCAAAACTGTCAAGGTCATGGAAAATAAGGAAAGACTGAGAAACTGTCACAGAACTGAGGAGACTGTAGAGACATGATAGCTAAACAATTATATTCTGGATTGGCTCCTGGAACAGATAAAAGATATCAATGAAAGAAAAAACAACTGGTGAAATACAAGTCTAAAGTTTAGTTAATAGTAATGTACCAGTGTTCTTTTTTTAGTTTTGACAAACGTACTAGAAGAAACAAACTGAGTGAAAGGTGTATAGGAATTTTCTGTACTACCTTTGTAATTTTCCTTTAAGTCTAAAATTATTCCAAAATAAAAGTTTATTTTAAAAAGTCTCTAGTGACTTGTACACCAATGGTCATTGCAGCACTATTCATACTAGCCAAAAAGTGGGAACAACCTAAATGTCTATCAGCAGAATAATGGATAAACAAAATGTGATACATACATAAAATGTAATACTACTCAGCCAGTAAGAGAAATGAAGTCATGTACATGCTACAGTACAGATGAAGTCAATAAGTCAAATAAGTCAATAACAAAAGGACAAATATTGTATGATGCCACTTACATAAAAAGACAAGAACAGGCAGATGTATAGACAGCAAAGTTTCTTAGTGCTTACCAGCAGCAGGAGGGAGGGGGGAAAGAAGGGCTTAGTTCTTATGGAGTACTGAGTTTCATTTTAGGGGTGATGGAAAAAATCTCATTGATTAAGTGCACAGCCGATTAATATAATTGCTGTCAGTAAGTTGTACACCTGTAAAATGTTGAATTGGCAAAAGTTGTGTGATACATATATTTACAACAATGGGGGAAAAACGAGAGAGTCGTTGCTGACGCTGCATATATACAACCAAAAACCTCATGCGGTTTGGTTCCTTGGTTTGGAGGTTTAGGGTTATGGTTTCATGGGACAGCCCAGTTAATTTGGTCTAATAATGTGTTTAGTGCTTCTGTTCTACCTCCTAGTTCACTGAGTAGTGCTTTAGGTCTTAAAAATTTGCAAGCAGCCATTCAAGGCGCAACAAATTGGTCTCTATTGGCATGGAGCAACAGAGGAAGAAGGACAGTCAGGAACAGGAAGAGGATATGGAATGTGTGGCTAATTGCCTTCGTGAACAACAGATCACAAAGGGGAAAAATGCAGAACAGAATGTCAAATTCTCATGGAATCCAGTCTTTCTGGAGCCATGGAACCTGGATGAACCCCTGAAACTATAGTCCTTAGATATTCTTTAAACCTTAAACCAAAAATATCCCCTGGTCTTCTTAAAACCAAATAGTATTTTAGCTTAACTAGTAAAGAATGTCTGCCTTGAGCATTGTGCTTTTTTAAGATCTATCTATATGGGAACATGACAACAGCAACTCAAAAGATTAGATAGGAACCTTAAGGGGCAGTGAGTTTATGTCAGTGGGGTGGGGGAACAACTCAGAAAAGGAGGGTGAGAATATAATCAGTGGCACTGAATTGTATATGTAGAAACTGTTGAATTGGTGCGTGTTTTTGCTACGTATATTCTCAACAACAACAACAAAAAAATAAAATTATTTTTTAAAAAGTCTCTTGCAAGACTGATCAGGAAGAAAAAAAAACCCACAAATTACCAATATCGGGAGTGAAAATCAGACTATCACTGCAGATCCTATAATATTAAAAAGATAATTAGATGGTATTATGACTGTCTTTGTGTCAATAAATTTGACAACTGAGATGAACTGAAATATGCCATGTTCATGGATTGGGAAACACAGTGTTGTTAAGATGTCAATTCTTACCAAATTCATCTACAGATTCAATGCAATCCCAATCAAAAGCTTTTTGCAGGAACTGAAAGGAAGATTCTAAAATTTGTAGGGAAATGCAAAATATGTAGAAGAGCCAAGACATTGTCAGGAAGAACAAAGTTTGAGGCGTTACCTACCAGATTTTGAGACTTAGTATAAAGTTATGAGTCAAAATCAACTCGATGGCACACAACAACAAAAGAAGTATAAAGCTATAGTTAACTAAGATGGGATCATATGGGAGTAAGGACAGACAAATAAATCCATAAAACAGGATAGAGAGTTCAGAAATAAATCCAACGCACATACAGTCACCTGATTTATGACAAATGTGTCACTAAAATTCAGTGTGGACACGATGGCCTTATCAATAAATGAGGCTAGAGCAATTGGATTTTCTTACAGAAAAAGAAAAGAATCATGACCCCATACTTCACATCATATAAAAATTTTAATTTGAAATGGATTATAGGGCTAATGTCTAAAATAGTAAAACTTCTAGAAGAAAATAAGAGCATATCTTCATGACCTGGGTGTAGGCAAAGATTTTTTACAGGTCATATAAGACAATAAACATAAAAGAAAAAAATGACAAATGAGATTGATTAAAATTAAGATTGACTCCCCATCAAAGACACCATTAAGAGAGTGAAAAGACAACCTTTTACTGGGAGAAGATTTATCAATATATATACCCAACAAAGGACTTATAATTAGACTATATAAAGAATTTCTGCAGATCAATAAGAAAAACGTAACCTAATTTTTACAAAAATGAGCAAAAACTTGAGCAAGATTTCACAAAAGAGGATATCCAAATGGACAAATAGGCACATGAAAAGGTGCTCAGCATTGTTAATAACCAGGAAAGTGCTAATAAAACTACAAAAATAAAGACTACAATAATTTACCAATACACATCCCCCAGAATGGCTGAAATGAAAAAGACTGACAAATACTAACTGCTGATGAGGGTATAGAACAATTGGAACTTTATTCATTGCTGATGGGACTGTAACTTGATACAAAAACTTTGGAAAATTATAGGACAGTATCTACTAAGGCTAATTGTATAACTGCCCTATGACCCAGCAATTCCATTCCTAGGTATATATCCAAGGACAATGAGTCCACCAAAAGACATTTCTACAGCTTTACTCATAATAGTCAAAAACCAGCAGCAACCTAATAGTCCATCCACAGAGAGCTGGATAAACAAATTGTGATGTATTCATATAACAATACCACACAGAAATACAAGAGGGTGAATTACTGCTATGTGCCACAAAGTGAATGTATCTCACAGTCTTATGTCGAGCAAAAGAAGCTAGACATAAAAGAATGCATAATAATTGATTCAATTAAGTTTAAGAAAAGACAAAAACAATCTATGGTGGTAGAAGTCACAGTGGTTGTTAGCTTTTTTTATATTACAGTTTTATTTATTTTGTTGTTGTTGTTGAGAATGTATGCAGCAAAACATACACCAATGCAACAGTTTCTACATGTACAATTTAGTGACATTGATTCCATGCTTTGAGCTGTGTAACCATTCTCACCCTCCTTTTCTGAGTTGTTCCCCCCACCCATTAACAAAAATTCACTGCCCCCTAAAGTTCCTATCCAATCTTTGGAGTTGCTGTTTTCCGTTTGATCCCATATAGATAGATCTTAAAAGAGCATAATGCTCAAAGCAGACATTTTTTACTAGTTAAGCTAAACGATTGTTTAGTTTTAAGAAGACTTCAGGTGTATTTTTGGTTTAAGGTTTAAAGATTATCTCAGGGCAATAGTTTCATGGGTTCATCCAACCTTCGTGGCTCCAGGAAGTCTAGAGTCCATGAGAATTTGACATTCTGTTCTGCATCTCCTCCTTTTGATCAGGATTCTTCTTAGAATCTTTGATCAAATATGTTCAGTAATGGTGGCCGGGCACCATCCAGTTCTTCTGGTCTCAAGGCAAAGGAGGCAGTTGTTCATGGAGGCAATCAGCCACATACTCCATATCCTCTTCCTATTCCTGACTCTTCTTCTTCCTCTGTTATTCCAGGCAAATATAGAGACCAATCGTTGTGCCTTGGAGGGCAGCTTGCAAGCTTTTAAAACCTCAGGCACTGCACATAGAACTAGAAGGTAGAACAGAGGCACTAAACATGTTTTTAGGCCAGTTAGAGTTTTCTTTCGTTGTACGAAAGCAGCCTCAACAGCTACTTTCTTTTTTGTTGTTGTTATAAATATATCCATCACGCAACTTTTGCCAATTCAACTTTTTACAGATGTACAACTTATTGACAGCAATTACATTAATCACCTGTGTAATCCTGCCCTTAATAAACATGGTATTTGTTATTAGCTTTTGGGGCTCGGGTATTGACAAGGAAGGGGCATGAGGGAACCTTCTGGGATGCTGGAAATGTGCTGTACCTCCATCTTGGTGGTGATTACACAGGTGCATTGTTATTGTGTGCGTCGCTTTGATCCTGACTCCTAGCGACCCTATATGACAGAGTTGTCATGGACTGAATTGTGTTACTCAAAAATATCTGTCAACTTGGCTGGGTCATAATTCCTAGTATTGTGTGATTGTCCACCATTTTGTCATCTGATGTGATTTTCCTATGTGTTGTAAATCCTATCTCTATGATGTTGATCAGATGGGATTAGCAGCAGTTATGTTAATGAGGCAGGACTCAATCTACAAGATTGGATTGTGTCTTGAGCCAATCTCTTTTGAGATATAAAAGAGAGAAGTAAGCAGAGAAACACTGGGACCTTATACCACCAAGAAAGCAGCACTGGGAGCAGACTTCGTCCTTTGGCCCCGGGGTTCCTGTATGGAGAAGCTCCTAGTCCAGGGGAAGATTGATGACACGGACCTTCCTCCAGAGCTGATAGAGAAAGCATTCCCCTGGAGCTGATGCCCTGAATTTGGACTTGTAGCCTACTAGACTGTGAAAGAATAATTTTATCTTTGTTAAAGCCATCCACTTGTGTTATAGAAGCACTAGATAACTAAGACAAGAATAAAACTGCCCTATAGGGTTTCCTACCCTGTAATCTTTATGGAAGCAGATCGCCAGGTCTTTCTCCCGAGGAGCCACTGGGTGGGTTCAAACCACTGGTCTTTCGGTGAGTAGCTGAGCACTTAGCTGTTGTGCCACCAGGGCTCCTCTACACAGGTGTATACATATGTAAAAATTAATTGAAGTATACGTTAAATGTTGTTACTTGCTGTAGTGTTGATTAGATTCACGATGACCCCATGCGTGCAGAGTAGAACTGCTCCGTAGGGTTTCCAGGGCTGTGACTTCTGGAAGCAGATCTCCATGCTTGTCTTCCAAAGTGTCTCTGTGTGGGTTCTAATTGCCAACCTTTTGGCTAGCAGTCTAGTGCCTAACCTTTTTTGCCACCTAGGGACTCCAGCACTTTCCGGTACCTCTACTACAGTAAAAAAAAGAACTATGGAGCAATAACAGTAACCAATCTAGACAATAATATCAATGAAGACCAGAGATGCTGAGGGCCTGAACCACATCAGTGAATGCAGAGATGGGAGGGGAGTGCCCAGAGTCGAACTTTCAAAGGTTGACTCTTCAGGGCTTAATAGAATCAACAAAGACACCTCCTTACAAAGAAAGAAAAGATAAATGTAAAATTATCCATCCCATAATGATTAAGTGCTTTTATTTTCTTTTCAATGTTATCTTCTATTTTAAGGGACACTGTTACTTTAAATGTTTAATTTAAGAGGTTGGTTTTTTCAAACTTGCTACTCCCCCACAAGAAAGCAAAATCCTAGCTGCCTTTAAATAGCAGAAAGGAGGGAAAGATGCTCTTCCAGCTAGTGATGAATGTGTGGAGTAAGGATGCACGTGAGTACCCTTTTTCCCCACCCTACTCCCTGCCCTCACCATCCCCCTTCCCCGTTCTTTTCCCTCATGGAAGAAGGAAAGTGATGAAGATATATTTGCTGTCGAATTTTCTCAGAAGCAGTGTGTGAACAAGATATTGTGAACCAGCCTAAGGTGATTTGGCTTTTCAGAGTCTACTTGGTAGATAGGGGGCAGTGATGATTCAGTGGTAGAATTCTCACCTTCCATGACAGAGACCCGGCTCGATTCCTAGCCCATGCAGCTCATGTGCAGCCACTACCTGTCAGTGGAGGCTTGCGTGTTGCTGTGATGCTGAACAGGTTTCAGTGGACCTTCCAGACTAAGACAGACTAGGAAAAAAGGCCTGGTGATCTACTTCTGAAAATCAGCCAATGAAAACTCTGTGGATCACAATGGTCCCCTCTGCAACTGATCATGCGGATGGTGCAGGAGGACCAGGTAGCGTTTAGCTCCCTTGTGCACAGGGTCTCTGTAAGTCAGGGGCCAACTCAATGGCGGCTGACAACAATGACAACAACTTGGTAGATAACAGATGAGGTCTACAGGTCTCCTGACCCACAACCTCGCTGCTACAATGAAAGCAAGTCTAAGCCCAAATTTGGCCACATACACATAGTGTTTAGTATCAGGCAGGTAAAGAAACAGTCTTAAAACTTGTTCTGTGGACTTGATGAAGCCCCAGGTCTCTGTCCTTTTAAGTGCTCCGTTTCTGTTTCATTCGAAACAAATGAAACATTTGTCTCTTGTGAGGATTCAGCCACCATCTTGTCAAGTCAGAGGGCCAAGAACCTATGACTCGGCAGCTGGATTACAGGACCATTTAGGAGTCAAGTCTAGGGTGCCATTCTATAGGGTGTGGCAAAGACCGGTTTGCTCTTCAACATTTCCGGAGAATCCACACTTCTTGGACACCACTAATTTCACCAGTGAAACATTTCTAACGCCCATTATTCCTGAAGGATTTGATGAAGTGGTTTGCTAACCATCCCTCGAGTGTGTGCTTCTGCTAGCCATCCTTAGCTTGTAGAGCAAATCGAATTGACATACATGTTTATATCACAGTGATTCTGCTGACGTCTTTAAAGTAAATTACAGACAACTGAACAGAAGCCAACACAGAAACGGTTTCTTAAGCTGCTGTGAACCATGGCCAGAACTGAGGGACATAAAGTCAAGGTTAGTGGAAGGGGATTTGGCTCTCTCTGACACTGGCCACAGGGATAAACGAAGGATTACGAGTGACAGAACTAGGAATAGGCGAGAGAAAACAGGAAGAAACAGAAAACATCACTTCGAGTTTTCTTAGTTTATTCCCTTTACTAAAAGCGGGTGGGAAAACAGAGGAAAAACCTGGAAATAACTATACATTCAGGTGAACTCTAAAAGAGCCTAGAGGATGGATTGCTGAAACCTGTGTTTAAATCCTCCCTCTGCCTCTCATAATGCTAGATTGCCTGCTATTTATTTCCCTTTGTGCGTTGGTTCCCTGATCTGTAAAACAGGAACAGTAATTCCTCTCTGAGGAAATTTGAAAGGAAAGTCCGAACCCTGGCAGGTTGAGACACCTGACATTGGCACACTCCTACCCCCTGGTGGCAATATTTTAGAAATACGTGGGCAGTGGCAAGGGCAAAAATAAAATGTGAAAACTGTAAAACAAAAACTAGGAGATGCCTGCCTTCTAATGCACACTAGCCTTTTAATTGGTAACTTTCTTATCTCATTGGTTTTTTTTTCCCTCCTACTATTATAACTGGAGCCTCGGTGGTGGAGTGGTTAAGAGCTCAGCTGCTAACCAAAGGATTGGTAGTTCAAATCCACCAGTCACTCCTTAGAAACCCTATGGGGCAGTTCTTTTCTGTCCTATAGGGTTGCTATGAGTCAGAATGGACTCAACGGCAACAAGTTTTTTTTTTTTTTTTTTTATTTCAGTAGTCCCAAACACACAATGTAGGAAATTTCAAGGGTCATCCAATTAGCCCAGAGGAATTTTAGTATATTTGTTTTCATTTTTCTTTCTGCTTGTTTTACATCACAAGGACTGTGGAGAATATCTAAGTCCTTGTGTCATTAGTATGACCTTTTTAGGAGATATGACCACAGAGTCAAAGCAGGCTTTGGGAGATATACAAAACCTCCTTTTTAAATATCTAAAAGGACGGTAGCCCTAGCAGGCAGGAAGAATATGAAAATAATTCAGGATTAAATGAAGCAGTAAATAAGCTAACTGCATTTGAGTCATGGAACTTCACCCATCCTAACCAGGTGATGAAGTGGAAAGAAATTCAAAGACTTATCTGGGCTTTAAATCAGACTCAAGGGACTGGGATTATGGATCCAACCTCATTTGTAGGACAGGCACTTAGAGACTCCTTTCTGACAAAGCAAACATAAAAAAGGTCGCAGCAAGGCAGCAGGGTTGTGAGGAGTTAGCTCTGGTGTCTGCAGATAAATTCCCATGCCATGGCCTAAACATTTGTCAATGAACAATCTTGGCCAGCTACAGTGTAACCCCCAAATTCACTTGGGAAAGTGACCTCAAACTTTTTGGGACAAAATGATTGTTTCTTGAGGGAGTTCACATCCTTATACCTCTGGGAGAAGGAGAATTAATTATAGAAATACGTAAGCACATTAAACGAAAGCCGGAACTTGTGTGAGGTGGAGACCTGTCAGAGAAGGAAAATGCAAAAATTTTCCACTTAACAGAGAGCAACAGAAAAGTGGTAAGAATGGTAAGACTTCACCCTGTCAAAGGTGGAAAACTTGTGAGACCTGGAAAACAAGGCAGTCCTGTCAAGTTCCGGCTCTCACAGTTTTCACTGTATTTTCATGTTGAAGTATCCTGGTATACTTGGGACTTTAAGTATAGTATTTGTAAGGTTTCAAAGAATTTGACATATCGGAGATTAAGATTCTAATTTAAAATGTATAATTGAGTGATTTAGACTTGTGATTGTAGTTGAAGTTTTGCCAAGTTTGTAAACAATATTGGATTTAAAAGAACTTAAGATTCATTCTATTTATAAATTTAATTTATTAGATTTTTAACACTTAAGTACTTGGGACTATTTGTTTTGTTAGTTAGGCATTTGGAATTGATAAAAAGAAAAGCAAATACATACACAATTTAAAAATGTTTAAAGACGTTTAACTTTTACAGATGCGACCAACTATTAATCAAGGGGCCTGCAAAAAGTTATTGTTAAAATTTGCTAGATTTTTACAGAGGATTAAGGAGGTCTGTTAATTGAACTTAAAAACTTAAAGGAAGAAATAAGGTTTTGATTTGTGGCTTTAATAAATTTAATGTTAATTTTTAAAAACAGAGTTGCTTTTGAATAATCTTTTCTGTGCACAAAAGCTCCCCTGGAGGACACCAATAAGCTCCTATTGACATTTTGTGCTCTTTGAATGGCAAACTAACAGAACTTGTGAAAGGTTCATACAAAATACTTTATTGAAAGTTTCCTTTTTAAAAAAATCGTGTACTTCTCCCCTCTTTTTGTGACTGTAAATTTGAATTTACATTTGGAATGGGAGAGGGAAGCAAAAAGAAGGAGAAGGAATAGGAGGAAGATCCTAGAAATGGGCGGGGTGGGGGGAAGCGGTGATGGCAGTCTTGCTACCCAACCATTGCCATGGAGTCAATTCTGATTCATCGCAACCCCCAGATCAAAACTCTTGCCTGGTTCCTGGCTGGCTTGGTGCCAGCTCCAGACTTTCCCCTCAACCTGTGATCTTGGCACCCTCGTGTTTCCTCGTGGTTGACCAGGGCTCCCACTCTGTCATCTTACCTAATTCCAAAATATTCTACAGTGTCTCTCTGCTTATTGCCTCACACTTTCACCTAACTCCCCTCACCATCCAGTCCAGTCCAATCCAGTTGCCCTCAATTCCAGCTCACAGCAACCCCATATATGTCAGAGTAAAACTATGCTCCATAGGGTTTTCAATGGCTGATTTTTTGGAAGGAGATCACCAGGCCTTTCTCTGAGGAGCCTCTGGGTGGACTCCAACTGCCAGCGTTTTGGTTGGTAACTAAGCACAGTTAACCGTTCACAAAACTCAGGGACTCTCCCCACTCCATAGGAAACTGTTAACAATTACAGACATCCTTCAAGACTTTTTACTGCTATATGTATATCAATAAAAAATACATACTTTAAATGGTGGTGAAAATATACACAACAAAACATTCACCAATTCAACAATTTCTACTTGTATAATTCACTACCATTTGTATAATTCAGTGACATTCTTCATGTTGTGCAACCATCCTCGATCCTTTCCCAAATTATCCCACCACTATTAACATAAATTCAATACCACCCAAGCAAAAACTCTTCCTTCCCCTTCCCTCCCACCCCTGGTGAAAAATCACTGCCATCAAGTCAGTGCTGACTCATAGCGACCCCATAGTGTTTTCCAAGGCTGTAAATCTCTACAGAAGCAGACTGCTACCTCTTTCTCCCTTGGAGCCACTTGTAGTTTCCTGCTGCTGACCTTTCTGTTAGTAGTCCAGCACTGCTCGCCCTAGCCCTGGTAGCCACTAATAATCTTTGGTTTCTATACATTTGCTTACTTCATAGAAGTGAAATCATACAGTATTTGTCTTTTTGGGTCTGGCTTCTTTCTCTCAGTATAATGTTTGCAAGGTTCATCCGTGTTGTGGCATGCATCCGAATTTCATACCATATTTTGTTTATCCGTTCATCTGTTGATGTTACTGATACAGATTTTGAAATCATGGAATCATAATATATTTTCTATTTGGCAGCTTGCTTTTCTCACTTAACCATGGAGTTACGAGGTTATGTCCAGGTCACTATGTCCAGCTTGACCTCCTTGTTCCTATGGGCTGCACAGTATATCAGAACATGGATGCTCCACAGTGTATTTATCAATGTCTTATTGATGGATATTTGGGTTGTTTCCAATTTTTCACTATATTATATTCACTTTTTGCACATTCTTTTCGTAATTCAAAACCATCAAGCTGAAGCCCAGCAGAGCTTCCTCATTTCACCATTGTAGCTCATTTCCTATTAAGCAAAGCCTCTTCCTCAGGCCAGCTCTTGTCACACCCTGCAGGGGTGGGGGCTTTTTCCATAGAAAGAAGAAGTGGAATTACTGTCCCAGGCCTTAGGAGGAAACATGCCCATTCCTTGGCGGGGATGCCCACACTGCCTTGCCCTTACGGCCCTGCTGCCCCGGGCTCCTGACCAGCTCAGTAACCTGACAGACAAAATCAGTATCACTTTGGCTCCAGCAGGTTGATTGCACTTGAGGCATTATATTAGTTTGGGCAATGGACAAGGTGTCTTTCCGTGATATACTTCATCACTCCATTGGAAGAGATGCATGCTTCCAGGTGAGGCTGTCTCCTTGGGGCCACCCCAAAACATGCGTCTGTTTTCAGGGGTCACTGTCGATATGGTTCGCGCCAGAAATGTTCCTTCTTCTCTTTTCTAAATAGTCAAATCTCGCTTTGACACACTCAAATTCCACCACTTTTTTGAAGCTTTTCTGTTGCTTCAGCCTACACTTATCCTCCCCTTCATTGAATCTCTTCAGCGCCACTGTGCATAGCACCTGTGTGAGCGTGAACCCCTGGGCCACAGACTAATGACCACAGAACCACTGGTTATGGGAAGGTTTAAAAAAGAAGGCTGTATCTAGTAGCCTGAGACCAGAACTAGATGGCGCCCGGCTACCAATACTGACGACTCTGATTGGCATCACAGTAGAAGGTCCTGGACAGAGAGGGAGAAAAATGTAGAACAAAATTCAAATTCATAAAAAAGATCAGACTTACTGGTCTGATAGAGGCTGGTAGGACCCCTGAAACTGGCCCTTAGACACCCTTCAAACCTGGACCTGAACCCACTCCCAGAGATCACTTTTCAGCCAAACAATGTACAGACCTATAAAGCGAACAATAACACCCACGAGGAATGTCCTTCTCAGAAAAATCAACCATAGGAGAACAAAAGGGCAGCATTTGCCCAAAAACAATGTTCAGAAGGCAGGAAGGGGCAGGAAAGATGGGCCAATGGAAACAGGGAACTCAGGGAGGAAGTGGATAGAGTGCTGTCACATTGAGGCGATTGCAACTAATGTCACGAAACAAAACGTGTATAAATTGTTGAATGGGAAACCAATTTGCTCTGTAAACTTTCACCCAAACCACAATAAGATGTTAAAAAAAAAAAAAAAAGAAGGCTGTAGTTCCCTTGAATCCCATAGAAATAATGTTATTACAAGAGAAGAGGCCTGTACACAGAAAGACACTGTGGAATAAACTGGAGTAAATTAGAACAGAAGAGAATTGTGGATTTGAAACACCAAGACCCGCAAAAGCAACAACAAAATAGCAAAGCAAAAGCCTATCATCAGTGTTTCTCAAAGTGTGATTTGGGGGACTTGTGAGAAATGCACATTCTCAGACCCTACCCCAGACCTACTGAATCAGAAACTCTGGGGGTGAGGCCCAGCAATCTGTTTTAATAAGCTCTCCAGGTGAGTCCAAAGGAGCCCTGGTGGCACAATGGTTAAGCATGGGCTGCTAATCAAAAGGTCAATGGCTCAAACCCACCAGTGGCTCCCCGAGAGAAAAGACCTGGTGATCTGCACCCATAAAGATTACAGCCTAAGTATGGATGGAGCTTGAAGAGATTATGCTGAGTGAAGTAAGCCAATCACAAAAGGAAAAATATTATATGGCCTCACTTATGTAAAAAGACAAGAAAAGGCAAATGTAGAGAACAAATTTTATTAGTGGTTACCAGGGGTGGGAGGGAGAGAGAAAAGAGGGGTTAATGGTGTTGGAAAAATTGCACTGATTAAGGGTATTGCACAACTGATTAATGTAATTGCTGTCAATAAGTTGTACACCTGTAAAAACTTGAACAGGCAAATGTTGTGTGATATATTTACAACAACAACAAAAGAAAGAAAAAAAAAGGGTAGCTGCTGAAGCTGCTTATGTACAACCAAACACCTCATGGGGACTTTGTTCTTTGGTTTGGAGGGACGTCCCAGTTAATTTGCCTAATAATATGTTTAGGGCTTCTGTTCTACCTCCTAGTTCGTTGCATACGGTCTGGGGTCTCAGAGTTTTCCAAGAGGCCATCCAAGGCACAACAATTAGTCTCTATTCACCTGGAGCAACAGAGGAAGAAGGAGAGTCAGGAATAAGAGGAGAATATGGAATATATGGCTAACTGCCTCCACAAACAAGTTCCTCTTTGCCATGAGACCAGAAGAACTGGATGGTACTTGGCCATCATTACCGAACATTTTGATCAAAGATTCTATAGAAGAATCCTGATCAAAAGGGGGAAAATACAGAACAGAATGTCAAATTCTAATGGACTATAGACTTTCTGGAGCTGTGGAAACTGATGAACCCCTGAAACTATTGCCCCGAGATAATCTTTAAACCTTAGACCAAAAAAATCCCCTGAAGTCATCTTAAAACCAAGCAACAGTTTAGCTTAACCAGTAAAAAAAAAAAAAAAAAAAGCCTGCCTTGTGTATTAGGCTCTTTTAAGTACTATCTCTGTGGGATCAAATTGACAACAACAACTCAAATAGCTAGGGACCTTAGGGGGCAGTGAGGTTATTATGTTAATGAGGAGGAACAAGTCAGAAAATGAGGGTGATAATAGTTGTACGACTCAAAGGATGTAATCAATGTCACTAAGCTGTACATTAGAAACCGTTGAATTGGTGTATGTTTTGCTGTGTATATTATCAAAAACAACAACAGAATAAATAAAATTTAGGAAGAAAAAGAAAAGATTACAGCCTAGGAAACTGTATGGGTGCAGTTCTACTCTGTCATATAGGGTCGCTATGAGTGGGAATCGACTCAAAGGCACCTAACAACAAGCAGGTGAGTCCGATGCACACTAAAGTTTGTAAGCCACTGGTAGAAGAGTAGAGACTTTTGCAACCATGAGTCTCAGGAGATGTGAAGCACATAGCAAGGACTCCAGGATTTACTCATGCTTCATTCACCTCACTGTCAGCTGCAAACATTAACGGGTACCTGCTGCATTCTGGACCTGGTGGCAGGAAATGAAGAAACAAATCCGAGTGACAGACAGGTGGTCCTTCACTTTAAGGGAAGACGGGATGCATCAATAAGACAACACGCATGCAGGGTAAGATGGCCTCAGTGGCGGAGTGAGTGGTAGAGACCAGTGGTTCCCAAATGGGGTTCCCTTGGGGAGGCTAGTTACAAATATAGATACTAGATCCACCCTGGGAGATTGTGATTCAGAAGAGCCGAGGAGTGACTGAGTCCTGGTGTGGGAAGCCCTGGTATACACAGTCGGACTAAGGAGTTCCTAGTAGAGGGAAGAGAACTCAAGTCGGAGGTGGCTCAAAACTCCAACTAGCAGGGAGTTGTCCTACCTGGCAAGGTCCCCTCCAAGGGTCTAAGCTTGGGTCATATGTCTTCTGGAGAGGCTGCTGGGGGCAAAAGAAGTAGAGTTGTCCAGGGCTAGAGTTCTGAGAGAAACCGGACCACAGGATTTCTCTCCCTACTTGATGGAGGGGCAAGCCTTGTCTGCCAGAGTGGAGACTGATGGCGGAAGCAGGATAGGAGGCAGGCCTGAGGGAGGAGGCATGGGGGAAGGAGACACGTGAGGAAGGCTGAAGGGTGACTGCCAAGTATTCCAGCAAATTGTCAGGCCTTACAGACTCCTGGGCTACTTACCACAAGATTGAAAGACTGCCTTTTTAAAAAAAGAACTTACCCCAGGAGAGGGAGGGGGACATTTAGAAAGCTCCAGAATCGAGTGAGCCTGGTCAAAGCTGAGACTTATCTGGTGTCAGCTCCAGCGTGCTCTCTGCCAGTCGTGGGATAACAGTGGGCTGTGGTGTCACCGCCTGAATTAGTGAAAAACCATCACCTCCAGTGGTTTTCAAAATCTGAATTTAGCAGCAAAACCCTTAATATCTCAAGTGGAACTCTGCAATGGAGAACACTTAGACATAAGAGCTGAGCTGCTCCAGTTAAATTAGAAGTCCAGTCCCCGCCTCCTCAGTCCCCTTCCTTTCTATCACTCCAGTGCAATTACCTGCAATCTACATACCCCCTACACACACTCCATAAAAAGCAGTTTGAAAAACATTGATCTGGTTAACCTGACATCCAGTGCCTTGCTGGGTTGCTTCCAGAGACAGGCAGATCACTGCTTCGCAAAGTAATCCTTCCCATTGCTGGAAGCTTTGATCCTCAGAAAGTCCTTTCCTTTAATTGAGGTGAGAGCTGCTCCCTAAACGTCTGCCCACTGTACCTAGCTTTTCCCTCTGGAAGTACTAACACATTCTTCCACATGAAAGCTCTTCAAATAAATGTCTGTTAAGAGCAACCGTCCCTTTTCCAGGCAAAATCCTCATCATTCCTCCAATGGATTCTCTAGTGATGTGCTGCCTCTCTGTGGGACATACTCCGGTTTGTCAATGTGCCTTTTAAAATGAGCCTCCTGGAAGAGGAGATGGCCCCAGACAGGAGGTAGCCAGGGCAGCGTATAATGGGACCATCCTTTCCTTACTCTGAACATTAAACCTCACTTGGTGCCTCGAAGGATTGCATTAGTTTCCTTGGCAGCCGCTCCACACTGAGTTCATATTGAATCTGCCCTCAATTAAACCCCCTCCATCTGTTTCACATTAATTGCTATTAAGTGAATTCTTTCCCAGCCAGTACTCATGTAGTTGGTATTTCTTAATACAAGTGCTGGACTTTTATCTCCAAAGTATTTTGTCCTGTTGGTTTTAGTCCAGTCACTCAAAATACTACACATACACTGTGTCATTTAATCTTACAATAGCCCAGTGAGAACAGGTATTACTATTCCTGTTTTACAAATGAGGAAACTGAGGGGAAGGGACAAGGGTGAAGGCACCCTATTCTCTGAGGGGTCTGTTTGAGTCAGTCTCAGGGGCGACGGAGAGTGCAAATGCTTCCACACAGAAACCACTGAAGCCCCGCGGCCCTAAAGGAATCTAAAGGAAGGTCAGCCTCAGCCTTGGCTCAAAGGCTCCATGTGAGGGAGGGAGGGAGGGAGGGCGGACAAACTACCTCCTGGATCCTTCTCCCTGACGTCTCATCAGCCCACTGAAGAAAATGAGGTCAGGCATATGAATCGACACACACACACAGACACACAGACACACAGAGCTAGAAAAAGATAAATTCGGATTTAAAAAATTGTACTTCCTTGAATTCCTTTTTAGATTCTGCAAGAGGGAACATTGATTAAGTTAAGGATCAACCCCACATCACCGTCCTTTAATTATCCGTACAGTTTTGGCGACCGTGTATTTTTTTCTTGTTTACCTATTCCTCTCTACATATGTGAGCTCCATGAAAACAGGGTCCTGTCTGCCTTGTTCTCCTCTGTGTACCTGTTACCTAGAATAGTGCTTGGCACATATTAAGTGCTTAAAAAAATAGTAAGATGAATACATAAAGAATGAATCTAAATATGACACAGTTAATGTCTCCTGAAAACCTAGCATTTAAACAGTTCACTTATAAACAATGTAAAGGGTGAACAAGGCTCACACCCAGCACTCACCCTGGATGTGGATGTAAGTACAATGTTCAAATTATACAAAAAACACTGCTAACATACTTCCAGAGCCAAGCCAAAGCTTGCTTTTGATAAATTAAAAAACAAATGCTGCCCTCTGATGGTTGTTTTTTTCTTTTTTTTAATTTGAGCAGCGACAGTTTAACATCCTAATTTCTTTAAGATCAAATTATGGCTGCCTACAATGGTAAAGCCAAGGAGTCGCTTGGGAGATTTTAAGATGTACAGTGTGCTGCTACACATATTCAAGGCAATTCTCCTAGCCACTATCCTACCTCCAACTCTTCCAACCAGACTGCTGCTCTTGGGCCCCTCTTATATAAAAATTCTGGAGCCCCACTGATTAACTTGGCAGTGCCAAAGTAGGCCTGCCCAGAGCCGTGGTGAGGGTGGTGTTACAAAAATCGTGACACAGCTTTCCTGCTTGGGACAGCTGGGACCCTGAGGGGGGTGACCCTTAATAAGGTAATTGTCTCTTTCTGTCTGGCTTCTCAACTTGGCCTCTTCCTCTTCTGCCTCAAGCTTTCAGTTCTTTCCTACCTCCTATTCTGAGCTCCTCTCATAGGTAGAAATTCTAAAGTTGAAAGTTTAAAACATGTCATTCTGTTGGATAAAAAAGCATGCTCCAAAAGGCTAAAAAGATGTTAATCTCCTTATCATATGAGCTATCAAGTGTCAAAGTATAATTTTGAAAATGTTAAAAAACGAAATTCTCATGCAAATATAAAATGAACACATGGACAAGACTTATTAACTCATTGATGAAGGGGACTAGTACAACTGTAAAAGTGGTTAAAAGAATATTTTGAAGAACTAAGAATTTACAGGCATTCAGAAAGGCACGTTAGCGTAAGATTGCTAGGTTACACAAGTGGTCAACATCCTCTAGAGAAATGAACTATAACCTTGATAGTTATCTTCTCTGCTGGGCACAAGTCTTCACGTTAACGGGTAACTGCACTGTGTCTGGGCTCTTATCAAATAGTAAACAGCAAAGACAAACTCAGGTATATTGTCCTAGAAAATTAATAATCCTTGGGCAAGCTTTTAAACAGTGTTCCAATATGACATTGAAAAGACATGTGGTCCTCATCCTTTGCCTTTATTTCTAAGTCTTGGATAAATTTTCTTAACACAAGTTTATATATTTTTCAAGGTCTTTACTGTCTCCTTGCAGTCTTTTCCCTGTTTTGGAGTGTTACTTGTACCTTTTGCTGTCCAGTCGATTCCAACTCATAGCGACCCTATAGGACAGAGCAGAACTGCCTCATAGGGTGTCCAAGAAGCAGCTGGTGGATTTGAACTGCTGACCTTTTGGCTAGCAGCCGAGCTTTAACAACTGCACCACTAGGGCTCCAAACTTCTCAAATAGTTAACAGTGGATATAGGAAAGAGAAAACATGAATCTCTCAAAACTTCTTTTTTTACTAGTTGATAATTCTAATTTCAGGGTAGAGAGTGTTTGGTCGAGAATGGAGGGGAAAGAAGTAAAGTGAGGAAAGAAATCGAAGGTTTGGGATGAAATGGACTTTGAGGATGTATTAGGCTTATAATTGATACATTCTATTTCTGTGGTTCATTATCAGAAATAACATACCTCTAAGTTTCTTGAGAATACAGAATGCATTTGAGCAAAAATGTGGAAATTATGTAGTACCCAGTGAAGTGGGCTAATGGAATCAATAAATAATTGATAATAGTGATGGCAGATTGCTGGGCTCTGATTAAATTTTTTTTTTTAAAGTAGGGAGGCATGTGGTAATCTTGATGTTCCAGCTAGATATGGTTACTCTAACAAGGTCAAGGGAAGAGAAAAAGGCAGCCCGAATGGAATTTGCTAACCTAAGAATTTTCTTACCAGAAAATAAAGGTTCCTGGATCCATATCATACACTAGGGCATCCAGATTTAAGTCAGGAACACAAAGCATTCATTCAGTTTGAAGAATACCCTGTCTTGAACATGTACCACCAATCTTTTGTTTAGTTTTTATGCTTCTGTTGGAGTGTGTGTTGAAAAGTGTTTGATGTCTTTTTTTTTTTCCTAATCAAATCCTTCTAACCTTTTCTCTCCCTCCACTTTTTGTTTTCCTTTTTCAAACATCTACTAATAACTCCATCCTTTTACATTGTCTTCTTCAAATTATTGATAGTTGCCCAGACCGCAAGCTTTTTATACCTACCCAAATGACTTTAGGATCTGGCTGATTTTCTTCTGTTTACTCCTTATCCGTGTTCTCAGTATTTTTCAGCATCTGTGCTATTGCGCCTTCAGACTCCTTGATTTTATAACTCCAGAACTTTGATTTTACGGACTTCCCTATCAGTCAGATGCCAGCTCTCATCACCACCAGAACTTGCTAAACTTCTGGAATCTAACTCAGCATTCTGGGTTAAGACTTTATATGTTTCTTCCCTCTTCTCTGATGCAGTTTCTTTATATATTTTCTCCCAAGCTTATTTGCCACAACTTGCCAGATTTGCCCTGGTGCCACCTTTCCTGGTACTTTTACTCAGCCCCTCCCATTTTATTCAGCTTCCTCTGGATCCACAGGACACAATTCAGCCTTAGGTTCCAAGGTCCATTGCTTCCTGCTGCCCTTGCCAGCTCCCTGGTCTTCCTCTCTCCCTCATACTTTGTTCTGACCACTGTATCAATCTCTTCCCAGAAGTCTCTGAGACATGGATGGTCCCTATTGGATCCAGAAATGGAAGAGGCCAATGAAAGAGGCTTGCTCCTTTGTTAACAGTTAAGAGGTGTGGGCTGCTAGAAACAGAAAAACACCAATTTATATTGGTTTAAACAAAGAGGAAATTTATTATTTCATATAACAAAATGTCCAAAGCTAGGGCAGGCTCCAGGTATAGTGTATATGTGACTCTCTTTGTTTGCTCTAATTAATGATTGGTGTCATCCTCAGGCTGGCCACAAAATGGCTATGGGACTTCCAGGTGTCACATTCAGACACAACCAGGTCCAGAGCTAGTGAGGAAACCTTTCCAAGTCCTTGCAGACCCTCTTTACGTCTCCTTGGCCAGAACTGGGTAACATGCCCATCTCTAACAAATGAGACCACTGGGGTTGATTTAAACCAATCAGAATTTGCCTCTGGAATTGACACTTGTGTAGGAGGGGTTAGACTCAAACAATCAAAACTGGGCCTCTATCAGCAACGAAGGGAGGAAAAGGATGTTGGGTAGATAATCAATATCTGCTATGATGTGAAATGGTGACTGAAATAGAAAGACCGTGTAGCCATAAAATTTTTGAGCTTGAAGGTTGATCATTAATTCCACTATTAGCACTCTCTTGTAAACCTGACGAAGGGAAGTACTTTTGTTTGTTTTTGGGAGGAGAGGTGGTGAAGTGAAGGAGAGCCTTTTTAGTATGTAACCCTGGGATTTTAGATTTTTGTTTGATCTCACATTCTACTCTCTCCATCTATGTTGAGCACATCCAGCCTCACCTTTACAAAGACCCTTCTGCACACCTCCCATTTTCATCCTAAGTTCCCTCTTTCCTCCCCAGTCTCACTCTCATCAGATGACTCTCCCTCATCCATTAAGGAGAATATTGGAATCATAAACCTCACTCTGTCCCGGCATCATAATCAGTCTTCTCTTGTTCTTTCCTTTTCTTTAGAGCCATTCCTTTCCAGACCTCCTGGGAAGCTTCCAAAGAGTAAATACTAGAAAAGTGTTTATTGAATGAATGCATTAATTCTGTCCTCCAACCTTTTTCAATCTCCAACTCTATGCGGGCTCGAGGAGATGTTTACACATATCTTGGCCCCTCTTGCTCATTCTTAGAACAAATGGTTTGCAGACATTGATCCTATTCTATTCCCTAACAGCGTTATTGAGGAACAACTTATATACCTCAATATATACCATAAAATTGGCCCTTTGTTGTTGTTGTTAGCCATTATATGTTTATTCAGCACACATTACAGTGAAACCTGTGAGAGCTGAAACTCGACAGGACTGCCTACTCAGTTTCACCCATAATAAAAGAAGTGCAAATCAAACTGAGATACCATTTGTAAATTATAAGACTGGCAAACATCAATACCTTTGACAACACCCTCTGTTGATAAGCGCATGGGAAAAACAGGTACTCTCATGAACTGCTGATAGTTTAAGCTGGTACAACCTTCATGGTAAGCACTATGCATTTGCAAAATCCACTCCAACCTCATCTTCTACCATTTTCTCCCTTGCTCAATCTGTATTAGCCACATTGGCCTGCCTGTTCTTCCTCAAACACTCCAAGCACACTCCAGCCCAAGAGCCTATCACTTGTCTTTCCCCACCACCCCTGAAATGCATATCAATTTTTCCTTTACCTCCTTCAGGTTGTTGTTCAAATGTTACCTCCTCAGTGAAGCCTTCTCTGATCACTATCTAAAACAGTGGTTCCCACCTCCTCTATTATTATTTTTTTACCTTGACTTTTCTTGAAAGCACTTAACATCTGACCCTATTCTATGTATTTATGTTTATTGTCTCTTCCCTCCAACTAGTCTGTAAATGCGGTAAAGACAAGGCATTTGTTGTATATACTGCTATATCCCTAGACCCTAGAATAGTACAGCTTATGTGCAGTACTCAGTACATACATACCTGAATGAATGAACAAATCTCTATGGAGGACAACTAAGCAATAGCTATTACAACTTAAAATGCACATAGCCTGACTCAGTAATTCCTGCTAGGCATTTATCCTATAAATATTCTTGCCTGTGTGCAAAACAAAGAATGTACAAGGATATTTGCTGTAGTATTGCTTGTAGTAGTGAAAGGGGGAAACAATTAAGGTCAACTTTTAAAATAAATTATCTACATCTATACAATGGAGTACTATATAGACACGGAAGACTCTAATTCTAAAAATTCTTTTGCTACTTTGGCAAATATACATTTGAAATTTGACCATCTTAAGTCCCTAGTGACCTCACTATGACTCCTTTAATGGGGCTTTTCATGGTAAAGAGAGTGGGGATGGACAGGTAGAAAGAGTAAATAATTATTTTAACAGTTTTACTTACTAACTATTAATTTCCTTGCAAAGAACATAAGATTTCTACCAACTAAATAATATTCTAGTAAGATGAAAGATGTATCTGTGTATTGATAACCTGATTAAGCAAAGGTTTAACAAGGATCTCTCTTTGTAGATCCACACTCATGAATAGTTCTAAACTGGCAGTACCTGTTGTTCATTTAACATGGGTAGATTTCCCATTTTACAGAACAAACTTCTTGTTTATGGGAAGAGGTTCAGGGTTTCAGAATATCTTTAGTATATATTCCCTGATACCTAATGGGGCAGATCCCCTGTCACCCATCAAATGACATCTACTTGCAGCTGCAGGGCATTTTGCAATGGTACTCTTTACTCCGGAGCGAATGCATATAAAACAAGTTAAATACTTATAAAAACATAATGCTTACAGGATAATTCCCTGATAACCACATATGCCCTCCAATCTTGTCAAACTGTAATTTGCCTCCTGTTCCACAAATAAAACTTTCAATGTTCTGTTTCTTTACCATCGTCCCTCCCTCCTTTTTCTAGTTTCTTTCATCTGGAATCCTATACAGGCTTCTACCCATATACTACCATTTCCAGTGCCAGGCAAAGTCCCATCTCTCCCACTAAAGGACAGAGCCTTCCCTGACTATCCAATAGTGATCTAGACTCTGACCATCTTTGGCATATAACTGTCTTTATCAAGCACTCAGCTCTAATCTTTTTGTTGCCTGCTATTGTTAATTAACTTTTCACAAGTTTTTGACTTATCTTCCAATTAGATGCAGGCTCTTTAAAGACAGATCCCTATACTCTGTTTTTCCTATCTTCCTCATGCATCTACATAGTAGATGCTCCACATGTCCTGGTTTTGAAAAGTTAACATGGTCAGTCCAATTATGACCCAACATGTGCATTTAGTGTTCTTTACAGATTTTGCTATAACCAACCTACGTCCTTTCTAAAAACATGGAGTTTCTGCCAACCCAGTAAATTCTGTGAGGGTTTAGTATCAGAACTCATCGGCGGACTCTGTGTCCCAGCCACAGGACTGTAGTTGTTCATCCTGTGGGAACTCAACTTCAATGTCATAAACAAAATTTGGATCATCCTTCTTCTTCTGATTTTTCTCAAAAAGTTCATCCATGATGCTCTTCCTTTTAGCAAGCTCCTTGTCATCTAGTTTGTTCAGGTCTTCCTCAGGATCAATGGTTCTTTCCCGTTGAATCTGTTCCATCGTTTCTGCCAAACTCTGCCCCTGTAAGTAACCTCGTAAAAAACTGAATAACTTCTCTAGCTGCCTCAGAGACACTTGTTCCAGGTAACTCTTGTGTCGTGGATTATTCTTTAGTTGCTCAGCGGCTCTGCTACAGTCTAGGAGGGAGAAAAAAACAACTATATACTCCAAACACCATATACACCACGAACTGTTGATGGGCCACAGACTACTGCAACACAGAACGAAAACTCAGACTCCTGAAGGCATCATCTGCCATTACAGCCCAGCAGCTAAAAGGCTTTATTGCAATGAATTATAGTGTAGAACTATTCCTTTATACTGAGCTTTGAATTGGGTGGGGAAGGGAGGGATGTGTGTTTGATTTCCTCAATTTAAAATCACTTTGTGGAGATGGTAAACACTTTCAATTGGAGAAAATGAGAAGAAAAAAATGATATTACAGCTTTTAGGCAGTAGTGCCGGTACTAATAGAATATGAAGACTATAAATAAAAAATTTGAAGGGCAAGAAGGAATTAATATTATTAAATACTGTTATTTCATTTAACCCACACAACAATCCTGAGAGGGTGGAACTATCAGCTCCCTTTTATAGACTAGCCCTTTCATGACAGTTGGGATACACGGTTGCCCATGCACTTTTTCCACCTCCCAGGTTCACTGGGAAGCTGCTTTCCCACTGACAGTGAATGCTGCTGCAAGGCAGGAACCTTTATGACCGTTTGAAACTAAACAGGCGTGTGCTGCAAATTACTGTTTCTACAGGGTGTTGTCTGAGATGTGTGCATTTTTGGTAGGAGAAAGAGAAATACTGAAGATTTTTCTTTGGGTCACTGTATGCCCCCCTGGACTGTAGGGGGCGTGTGCGGTAGAATCGGTGGGACAACATATGTCCTCAAGACTGAGGGTAGGATTGTTGGGGGGGGGGGGCGGAATCCACATTACCTACCAAAAGTTCAACAACATTCATTGATTCAGCATACTTCTATTAATGAAAACATATGGCATCAACAAAAAATTCAAAGCAGAAAATAATTGGGTCTTCAAAGGGCTATGAAACTGAAGCGCACTGACAGTAAGCAATTTAGCAACGGTCATACATCTAGTCCTTGGTAGAGTAATGTGTGAATGAACCTAGGTCTAATTTGAAGTACATGTCACTTCACTGCATGAGACTCCAATTGTTTTTATTAAGTGATTTAGAGAATATTTAAGACAGGAGGCAAGATAAAACACAGGATACCTGAAAACTTTGAAAAGTTTCGAACTGGCATGATACGCTGGCGACTTTTTCCCTTGACTTCACCCTCATAGATTAAGATAATAGCTGGTGGCTGGAATCTAATTCCACATTTCTTGGCAGTACACATCATTTCTACATACACTTCAGAGGAAATCTGATGAAAATGTGTTAGTCACATAATGACTTCCTGCTAAAAGGAAAAAAGATTCAATTTCAGCTCAACCAGGCACTGGATAAAGCTGACACCCTGCCCCTCCCCACTTTGTTCCCTGCAGTACTGGCTTTAGCCCAGTTGTAGACATGTGTGCTCAGCCTATGAAGCTTGGTACTTCTGGGGCTGCCCTGAAAGTTCATTTTGGCCTGGATTATCTTCAGTCTGTTGGATCCTTAAGAATCTCTGGTTCGAGGGTCCTGGACAGAGCTGGAGAAAAATGTAGAACAAAATTCTAACTCAGAAAAAAGGACCAGACTTATTGGCCTGACAAAGACTGGAGAAACCCTGAGAGTATGGCGCCCGGACACCCTTCTAGCTCGATAATGAAGTCACTCCTGCGGTTCACTCTTCAGCCAAGGATTTGACAGGCCCATAAAACAAAATGAGACTAATGGGGCACAACAGCCCAGGGACAAGGACTAGAAGGCAGTAGGGGACAGGAAAGCTGGTAACAGGGAACCCAAGGTCGAGAAGGGAGAGTGTTGACATGTCATGGGGTTGTTAACCAATGTCATAAAACAATATGTGTACTAACTGTTTAATGAGAAACTATTTTTTTTGTAAACCTTCATCTAAAGTACAATAAAAAAAATTAAGAAAAAAAAAAAAAAGAATCTCTGGTTCATTGAAGGATGTAGGTTTGTTCACAAGTGACCTGGGAATGCAATTCAGTTTGCACCTCTTAGTGTACTGCAGTCTTACCAGAGATTGTATCTGAACCCTTGAGTCAGCCTAAAAACTGACCCCAAGGGTCTTTTTTATTTACTGATTAGCAAGTACGTACCAAGCACCTTCTCCATCAAGGTACTGTGAGTGGTCACCTTAAACATTTTGTCCTTACAGGTTCACCAGACTAGATCTGTCTCCTTCGTTTTTTCCCAATCATTTTATTCACCAAGTGTTTTTTGTGATTACTTATTTAATCATCTGTCTTCCCTTCTAGTCTATAAATTCCATGAAGGCAGGGACTATATCCATTGTTCACCACTATATCCCAGCACAATACCTGAACACAGTAGACACTCCATATGTACCTGTTTAATTCAATGTACTAATATAAGACCTAGCTCCTGTACATCCTCTAAATGTTTACAGTCAGTAAGCCTGATCGAAAAGGCAGACCTGGTTCGGAACTGGCCTCTACATACATGAGACAATAATGTTTTGATTTGATTTCAGCTTATTTGTCTCACTATAGGTTACTTTCTCAGTTCAGAAGAAGCACAGCTTTTACAGGTTAATACTTTCAATTCCCTCTTTTCTCAATACCAGAATACACTTAATTACTGGGACTGCTTTTGATGTGACTACGATATTCTCAGGAAGATTTGCAAATGTCAAGACACTTCAAGGGGAAGTGGCATAGGATGTTGATATCTTCATAAACTCAGTTCTGTTAGAGAATCACTATAGGAACATGATTTTAAGAAATACTTAAATAACAATAATTCACATAAGTTCATTATAGAAAACTGGGTGGGGGGGGGGAGGAAACATATAAAATAATCACCCTTAATTCCTTCCAGTCTTTCATTTAGACATATAGTTTCATTTTTTTAACTGGTTTTTTTTATATATTATATATGCTATTTACTGCCTTTTAAATTAAACTATCTATGTGATTATTTTCTTGTCATTAAATATTTTACTAAAATGCAATTTTTTTACATGACTGTGTAATGTTTTATCCAAGGAGTCCTGCTGGTGCAATGGTTAAGTGCTCGGCTGCTAACTGAAAGGTCAGCAGTTTGAACCCACCAGCAGTTCTGCAGAAGAAAAGACCTGGAGTTCTGCTCCCATAAAGATTACAGCCTAGGAAACCCTATGAGGCACTTTCTATTCTGTTCTATAGGTTTGCTGTGAGTTGGAATCAACTTGATGGCACATAATAACAAAAACAAGTGTTTTGTCTTATGTTGCTGTTGTTAGGTGCCGTCGAGTCAGTTCCGACTCATAGTGACCCTATAGCACACAACAGAACTGCTCCAAAGGGTTTCCAAGGAGTGGCTGGTGGATTCGAACTGCCAGTCTTTTGGTTAGCAGCTGAGCTCTTAAATACTGTGCCACCAGGGCTCTCTCTGTCTTATACATTACAAAAACAGTACCAGCTGCCATCAAGTCAGTTCCAACTCATAGTGATCCCATGGATGTCAGAGTAGAACCGTGCTCCAGAGGGTTTTCAATGGCTGATTTTTCAGAACTAGATCACCTCTAGGTGGACTCAAACCTCCAACCTTTCAGTTAGCAGAGAGCGTTAAGCATCTGAACCACTTGAGCAACCAAGGGACGCATCAGATGTACATGTTGTTGTTGTCATTGCAGTCAAGTCGATTTAGACTCACAGTGACCCCAAGTGTGCAGAGCAGAACTGTGCTCTATAGGGTTTTCAAGGCTGTGATCTTTCAGAAGCAGATAGCCAGGCCTATCTTCCAAGGAGCCTCTGGGCGGGCTTGAACCTCCAACCCTTTGGTTAGCAGCAGAGTGCGTTAGGTATCTGCACCACCCAGGGACTCTGTACATGTACCATAAACCTGACCTGTTGTCCTTGAGTCGATTCCGACTCACAGTGACCCTCCAGGAGAGTGGAACTGCCTCATAGGGTTTCCGAGGCTGTAAATCTTTATGGAAGCTGCCTGTCACATCTTTCTCCTGCACAGGGCTAGTGGGTTTGAACTGCCAATCTTTCAGTTAGCAGCCAAGCGCTTAACCACTGTGCCACCAGGGCTCCTCAAATGTACCACAGGACATGGGAATTTTCACTCTCGGTAAATTTGCTTTTCCAAAATACTGGGCTCTGTTTCTGATCTAACGCAATGATCCCACCCACCCACTCCCCCCCTTTTTTTTTTTTTTTTTTTTAACGAATACTACTCCCAGTTCACCTCACTAAGATTTGGTTTGTTAATAAACTTTCTAGGAGAAACAATATAAACTCCAGACACTTAAGCAAATGGCTGTACTCATGAATGTGATATACAATACATGCTCAATAGTGCAGGGTTTTTTGTTTTTTTTTTTGCTACAGATTTTTTAAAATTTAACTTTTATTCTTACTAAAGTAATAGTTGCACTTTGTCTAAAATGTGAAATGATTCTGTGAGGCTTATAACAAAAAACTACTCTCCCTTGCCCTGCCTCTCCCCATAGGCAACGAGTTTCAATTCTTTTAGGCGTTTCTCCCAAAATTTATTACCATATTTCTTCATAATATGCCTACTCTGCTATTTTCCAATCTGTACTGGATTCTCTCTAGGCCTGCTTACAGATTCAATTCAATTCATGGAGACGGACGACACAGTTACTTAACTATTCTTGCTGGATATTAAATATTTTTCTTCCCAAAGATCAGGGACTGCCATAATCTTGCTGAGCATCCCCCACAACACCTAGAAGTGTCTGGATTTTGCCAATGGAGCCCCTCTGTGGGTGGACGATCCTTTAACTACTCAGGGGCTTTCCTCCTCCACGATCCCCACTAGCGCAAGGCTGACTTCCTTACCCTGAAAGAAGTACAGAAAGTGCATCTCCTGCAGGCCAACGTCTACAACCATGAGGGGGTTGTTTCCACCCAACTGCAGGGCACGAAGGAGCCCTTCCTTAACCCGGCACTGAGGCCGGGCGGAGCTTGGTGCTGCGGGAAGAGGCGATGGCCACGGCCCCGCAGAGGTGATTGTAGAAGGCCGGAAAGCGCAAATACCTGAAGTGGAAGTCCAAGCGGTGAGCCGAGCAAGCCGACTTCCAGACAGCCCCGCCCCGTGCAGGCTCAGTGGTTTCCACAGCAACAGCCCTGGGTGTACGTCACCGCGCTTGCGCCGCTCTTGGCCCCGCCCCTCGCCCTTGGGCGAAGGGTGGGGCGACAAGGGGAGCGAATGAGTGGGCCGGACCGCCTGCCTCAAGCCGCGCCGGAACTTCTGGGGTTCGGGGTTGCAGGGAGTCGGAGAACTGCGGGACCGCATTGCGCTAGCATTGAGCCCTCTGTCCGGGTCACTACCTCCGTGGCATCGCGCTCTCGGGGCGACGTGAGACGCGTGCTTCCTCCGTCTGCGTTTCGTCCTTGCCTGCCCCTCTCGGGCGCCCGCCCTTGGGCGTCCTGGCTGCCGGTGCCGTGGCTGTCCAGGCGGTGGCCTGGGTACTCCTCTGGGTGGCGCCTGGGTTGACCTGCACGCCCGCCTCGGCCTCCGACGCCGGTAAAGGGAGGGCGGGGACTGCAGCAGTACAGGCGGGGTTTGAGGGCGGAAGGATAGGGAACAGTCCGCAGGGAGCCCTCTCCGCTTCTTGGTTTGCAAAGGTGCTTCTGTGCAACCCGGCATGGGACCCCAGAACTGTAGGGTGGGCTGGAGGAGGTAAAAAAAAAAACAAAAAAAAAAAACGGAAAAAAGGTCGCGTGCCTTGCTCTCCTCGTACTCATTGCTCTGTCGGCGCCTGGGTCTTTGGAGAGCCGGGCTTTGTTTTTCTGAGACGGGACTGGCGGGGACTGTCATACAGAAGAAGTACAGCCGTGAATGATAGTCACCCTGTTGGACAGAGTACAACTGCCCTTATGGAAGCAGACTGCCACCGCTCTCTTACACAGAGCTGCTGGGGGGTTCGAACCGCTGACCTTTCGGTTAGCAGTAACCACTGCGCCAGCAGGGCTCCTCGGCGTTTGACAGGCGAAGGGAAGTCAGCACATACTAGTATTTGCCAAGCAGTGCAGCTCTGGTTTTGTGTATTTTTACATATTGTTGTTAGTTGCCGGTTGAGTAATTTCTACTCTTGGCGACGCCATGTGCCGAGAAGACAACTGCTCCGTAAGGTTTTCCAGGTTGTGACTTTTCGGAAGCAGAAAGCCAACCAAGCCTTACTTCTGAGGCACCTCCGGGTAGATTTGAACCTCCTGCCTTTCAGTTAGTAGTCCAGCCCCTAACCGTTTGGGCCACCCAGGAACTCGTGTTTTACATATTAGATTTACAAATTTATTTGAGAAAAGGCTTTAAAAAAAATCACAATTTTTTACGTAACCGGACTTGGTGATCTCTAAAGACTCCTCCAGCACTGGCATTTTATGACTAAGAAAGGGTCAATTTCCAAAGCTGCTTCAGGCCACTGCAACCAAATAAAGTAATACTTAAGAGGACGAATCTTAAAGATGAATTCAGATGCAAATTTGTTTTGAAAATGGAACTTTTGATTTTAAAAAATGACAAATAGCACTAATGGACCACAACTACCACGGCCTCCACCAGACTGAGTCCAGCACAACTAGATGGTGCCCGGCTACCACCACCAACTGCTCTGACAGGGATCACAATAGAGGGTCCCGGACAGAGCTGGAGAAAAATGTAGAACAAAATTCTAACTCACAAAAAAAGATCAGACTTACTGGCCTTACAGAGACTGAGGAAACCCCAAGGGTATGGCCCCCGGACACCCTTTTAGCTCAGTAATGAAGGTTCACCCTTCATTCAAAGATTAGATACGCCCATAAAATGAGACTCAAGGGGCACACCAGCCCAGGGGCAAGAACTAGAAGGCAGTAGGGAACAGGAAAGCTGGTTATAGGGAACCCAAGGTCAACACGGGAGAGTATTGACACGTTGTGGGGTTGGTAACCAATGTCACAAAATAATATGTGTACTAATTGTTTAATGAGAAGCTAGTTCTGTAAACCATCTAAAGTACAATAATAATAATTTTAAAAAATGTAATTAGTGTTTGCTGTACTGTTTGTAAATTAGCCTTTCGACTGTCTCCTGGTGGATGTAATTTACTACTCTAGCGTACATCCCAATACAGTCTAAGCCTATTAGTCTGACTTTTTTTTTGCTAATCTAATTTATAGGTAGATATAGTCTTCACCTTCGTTAAAGTCACCTTCATTAAAATTAAACATGATGAAGAAAAATCTTGTTTTGTACAAGAGATAGATAAGTTATTTATTTAGGAAAAGATTATATGCTTCTCAAAGGCAAAGAAGTAGGTAGAGTGGAAAAAGCTTTAAAAGTCAGACAAACCTTGGCTCCAATCAGTCCCTTAGTGACCCAGAGCCAGTTTCTAACCGTTTATAAGTCAGAATTTCTCCTGTGTACAAATGGCAGTAATTTTGCCTGCTTATTTTGCTAGGTTTTGTGAAATGTAGAAGAAAACATATGTGGAAACATCAGGTACAGGATCAGGTATATAGATATTATTTGACAAATGTTATTTTTGCCTTTGTTTGTCCTTCCTTCCCTGTATATTTCAAATATTTTTACCTCTACATCATTTTTTTTCCGTGAACTGGAATACATCTAATGGCTTCAGCAGCACACAACAATAATACATGGTTTTCTGTGTGTTTGTTTTAGTGTTCTTCCCACACACACCCAGCTTTTGAAAATGGGATTCAGTTCCATAGCAAGGTGCCTAGCAGAGTTGGTGGTTAGCAGTAACTGAATTTTTTGTTTTATAATGCTGACATTGAGTAATGGTTTTAATGTCTGAATTCTGCCTGAAGTCAATATAGTGAGATTTCTGGTTATTCCAGCTTTAAATAGGAACCCTTTGAACCTTTGTGTGCCTCCAGATTTTTTTTCCTTTTTCTTTTTTTAACTCCCCCAGCATCCCCACAAGGCATAAATATATGTCTTCCCAGCTATGGGTGGCAGAATACAGAAATTGCCAGTATGTATCTGATACACTGTCGGTGAGCTAGGATTAAAACAGATTCCCTAGCTCTTTAGTCATTCTGTTCGTTGCAGTGCCCTGTGGTCCTGAATAAAGTGATATTAAGAGCAAACAACTTATACAGAGCACTTACTATGTTGTAGGCCCTGTTCTAAGTACTTCTACCTGTATTAATCCTCATGACAATTTAAAGAGAGATAAAGTATCTTGCCCAAAGTCATGCAGCTGTTAAGTGACAAACTGGGGTTTGAACCAGGCAGTCTAACCTGAGCTAATGTTCTTAACCACTCTGCTATACTGGAAGCGGATTTATATGTAGTGCAAATTACTTAAGTTTTAAAAGGTTTGTTTTTAGGCTGGTTAGGTTTTCCAGGGTAGTAAAGCCTATTAATTATTTAGGTATTTAAAGCTTTTCTACTGATTTAAATATTTTTTCATTAAGTGCTTATCTTATTCAAAATTTGTTTTTTTTTTGGTTTTCTTAGGCGTAAGGGCCACTTGTTCAGAAATTACTTTGAGCCAAGAAGTTTTGAAAGATGGTTTCCACAGGTAAGTTGTCCGTTGATTTCTACTTAAAATACTGTTTCATATAATTTAGAGCAAAAAATGACAGCTGAAACATGTAGAAACTGAAAAATCACTTGCTTTTCTAAAGTTTATCGGTGACAAATTTATCAATATGTGGTTCACAGTTTGAAATAATGATAAAAATAACTGAAGAAGAAAGGAAAACTAACATTTATTATCATGTCTGTATGTTATATATACACATATGTATTATGTATGTAACTATGTATATATGTATATAGTACATGCATACACACACAATATTCCATTCAGTCTTCACAACAGCTGTGAAATAGACAGTATTTTTCTTTTCAGATGAGGGAACTAGGGCCCAGAGAATTTAAATAATTTGGTAGAGGTTAGGGTGGTAGAACTCTGACTCAAATATAGGACTATCATATTGCAAAGCTGTGCTTTCAAGTACTAAACATTATTTCATTATTTCTGATTTATTAGACTTGATTCCAAATGACCAGACTGTTTCCAAAATAGAAATTATCCTCAAAAGGTGAATATTTGCCACTATTGAAGATATTTGAAAGAGTAGTAAAAAGTTGTGGAAGCAGTTTCATAAGAAAACGTCCAAAACTTTTCAGTCTTCTCACGATGATTACTTTCAAATGACTCTCAGATATTTGACGTACAAGTTCAGATAAATTTATTTTAAGAATGACTTCATTTTATAGTCACCTTAAACATAAACATCTCACTGTCCTCTTTATTTTTTATTTTATTTTATTTTATTGTGCTTTAGGTGAAAAGTTTACAGTGCAGATTAGTTTCTCATTCAAAAATTCATACACAAATTGTTTTGTGACACTGGTTGCAATCCCTGTAATGTGTCAGCACTTTCCCCCTTTCCCTTTCCACCCCAGGTTCCCTGTGTCTGTTCTTCCAGTTTTTCTGCCCTTCCTGCCTTCTCGTCTTTACTTTTGGGCAGGTGTTGCCCATTTGATCTCACATACTTTTTGAACTAAGAAGCACGTTCCTCACGTGTATTATTGTTTGTTTTATAGGCCTGTCTAGTCTATGGTTGAAAGGTGGACTTTGGGAGTGTCTTCACTTCTGAGTTAGCAGGGTGTCTGGGGGCAATAGTCTCGGGAGTTCCTCCAGTCTCTGTCAGACCAGTAAGTTTGGTCTTTTTTTTTTTTAATTTGAATTTTGTTCTACATTTTTCTCCCACTCTGTCCAGGGCCCTCTATTGTGATCCCTGTCAGAGCGGTAGCTGGGCACTGTCTAGTTCTTCTGTGCTCAGGCTGGTGGAGGTTCTGATTTATGTGGTCATTTAGTCTTTTGGACTAATATTTTCCTTGTGTCTTTGGTTTTCTTCATTCTTTGCTCCGGACAGGATGGGACCAGTAGATATATCTTAGATGGCCGCTCACAAGCTTTTAAGACCTCATACGCTACTCACCAAACAATAACACACGTAGTTCCACTATGTATATAACTAAATGGGCACACCAGCCCAAAAGCAAAGATGAGAAGGCAGGAAGGGACAGGAAAACTGGACGAATGGAAATGGGGAACCCGAGGTCGAGAAGGGGAGAGTTTTGACATATCGCAGGGTTGACAGTCACTGTTGCAAAACAATTTGTGTATTATTGTTTAATGAGAAACTAATTTGCACTGTAATCTTTCACCTGAAGCACCAAAAAAAAGTCGGATGCAGAAAATTTTCTTTATAAACTGTGTTATACCAGTTGACCTAGATACCCCGCGAGACGATGGTTCCCAGCCCTCAGCCCCAGTAACTCAGTCCCTCAAGGTGTTTGGATATGTCTAGGAAGCTTCTATGTCTTTGTCTTGGTCAAGTTGTGCTGATTTCGCCTATATTGTGTGTTATCTTTCCCTTCACCAAAGTTTACCACTTATCTACTATCTAGTTAGTGATTTCCTCTCCCTGCCCCCACCCCCCACCCCTTGTAATCATCAAAGATTTTTTTTTTCCATGTGTAAACCTTTTCTTGGGTTTTTATAATAGTGGTCTCATACAATATTTGTCCTTTTGTGATTGACTTATTCCACTCAGTGTAATGCCCTCCAGATTCATCCGTGTTGTGAGATGTTTTGCGAATTCATCATTGTTCTTTATCGTTATGTAGTATTCCATTGTGTGTATGTACCATAATATGTTTATCCATTCATCTGTTGATGGGCATTTAGGTTGTTTGCATTTTTTGCTATTGTGAATAATGTGGCAATGAACATGGCTGTGCACATGTCTGTTTGTGTGATGGCTCTTATTTCTCTAGAATATACTCCTAGGAGTGAGATTGCTGGATTGTATGGTATTTCTATTTCTAGCTTTTTACGGAGGCGCCATTTCGCTTTCCATAGTGGTTGTACCATTTTACATTTCCCCCAGAGCAAACAGAGAGAAAGCCTTCGCCTAGGGCCAGCGCCCTGAATTTGGACTTCTAGCTTCCTAGACTGTGAGAGAATAAATTTCTGTTAGTTAAAGCCATTCACTTGTATTTCTGTTATAGCAGCACTAGATAACTAATATAGGACTCCATTAATAAACTCTGACCCATGGGTCTGATTCCGCCAATGGCCTGTTTTTTGTATAGCACTTGAGCTAAGAATTTAGAGTTTTACGTTTTTCAGGGTTGTTAAAAAGAAAAAAGCAGAGAAGAATATGCAACAGAGACCTTTGTGGCTCACAAAGCCTAAAATATTTACTATCTGGCCTACAGAAAAAGTTTGCCAGCTTTTAATGTATGTCTATCCATATGCCAGTTAACGCACTGTCTTGATAACTGTAGCTTGATAAATAGTTAAGTCTTGAAATTAAGAAGTATAAGTCCTCTAACCTTGTTCTTTTTCAAAAATTGTTTTGGTTATTCTAGATCTTTTGTATTTCCATATAAATTGTGGAATCAGCTTGTTGATTTTTTTTATAAAGCTTTATAAAATTTTTATTGGGATTCTATTGAAAGTATAGATCAATTTGGAGAGAATTATGTGAACATTAATGAATGTTTCAGTCCATGAATATGGCATCTCCATTTATTCACGTTTTCATCAATTTAACAATGTTGTAGCTTTCAGAGTATAGGTCTTGCACATATTTTGTTAAATTTTATTCCTAAGTATTTCACGTTTTTTGATGTAAAGATTTTTTTTTAATAAATTTTGTTTCCAGTTGTTTGTTGCTAGCAATAGAAGTAAAATTGATGTTTATATATTGACATTAAACCCTGTGTGATCGTTAAGGTTGTGTGTCAACTTGTCTGGGCCATTCTTCTCAGTGGTTTGGCAGTTATAATGTAGTTTGGCAGTCATATGATGATGTGATCACTCCCATGATGAGATTTGATATAATGTGATCATCTCTATGATGGGATCTGCTGTGAGTAGCCAGTCAGTTGAAAGAGCGTTTCCTTAGTGGTGTGGCCTGCATTGAATGTAAGTGGACTTTCTGGAAAGGCTTGCGGCCTTTTGCTTGCTCTCCATCCTGCAGCTGGCTCTTGTTTGACTGACCTCTAGTTCTTGGGACTTGAGCTAGCAGCTTACCTGCAGTCTTGCCTGCTGATCTTGGAATTCATCGGTCTTCACAGCCTGTGAGCCAGAGCCCTGCTGTCTGACTTGCCAATCTTGGGTTTGCCAGCTCCTGCAGCTACGTGAATCAGGAGAAGCCTCCAGCCTGACCCACCTTCCAGCCTCTATAACCACGTGGGCCATTTCCTTGATATAAATCTCTCTATATATATGTTTATACACTTTACTGGTTTTGCTTCTCTGGAGAACCCAGCCTTAGACATCCTGCTTCCTTGCCGAAATCACTTATCAATGCAAGTAGCATTTTTGTCAGTTCCTTAGGATATTCTACATAGATGATTATGTGTTTGTGAATGAAGACAATCTGTGTTTTTTATTTCTTTTTTTTTTTGCCTTTTTGAACTGGTAAGGAACTCCAATACACTCTTGAATAAAAGTGGTGAGAATAGACATCCTTACCTTATTCTCAATCATAAAGGGAAAACATCCAGTCTGTCACCATTAAGTATGATGTTTATTTTAGGTTTTTTGTAAATGTCTTTTATTAGTTAAGGACATTCTCTTATGTTACTAGTTTCTGAGAGCTGTTTTTGTTTTTTTTCACGATTAGTTCTTAAATTTTGTCAAATGCTTTTTCTGTATCTATTGTAAGAAGATCATATGGTTTTTCTGTTTTGGTCACTGTGAGTGGAAATCAACTTGAAGCACCTAACAACAACAATAATTCTATTAATATGGTGAAGTATGTTGATTTTTCCATATTAAGCCTACCACTTAGTCATGATGTATTATTATTTTTTAAAATGTTATTAGATTTAATTTGCTAATATCATGTTAAGGATTTTCACTTCTATGTCCATGAAGGATATTAGTCTGTACTTTTCTGTTGTTGTAATGTCTTTTTCTGGTTTTGGTATCAGGGCAGTGGTGACCTCATCAGTTGGAAAATATTTCCTTCTCTGTTTTTTGATTGTGTAACATTGATATTATTTCTTCCTTAAATGTTTGATAGAATTCAACAGTGAAGCCTCTCAGCCTGGCTTTTCTTAGTGGGAAGACTTTAAGAAACTGTTATTACAAATTTAAGATATAGAGCTATTCAGATTTTTTTTTTAATCTCTTCTTGTGTCCGTTTTGGGAACTTACCTTTCTAGGAATGTGTCCATTTTAATTAAGTTGTTTAATTTGTTAGAATAAAATTATTCACAATATTCCCTTATTGTCCTCTAAATGTGTAGAGGTTGTATAGTGATATTCCCTCTTTCATTCCTGATATTGGTAATCTGTACTTTTTCTCTTTCGTGATCAATCTAACTAGACATTTATTAGTCTCTTTAAAGAAAATATTTTATTGATATTTCCCTATTATTCATCCTATTTCATTGATTTCTGTTCATTATTTTTTTTTCCTTTTTACATTGTGTTTAGTTTCCTCTTCCTTTTTAGATTTTTAATGATAGATAACTGATTTCAGACGTTTTTCTCTTCTAAGTATCTTTTTATTTGAAGCTATATATTTCCTCTGAACAGAGCTTTAGCATCCTATAAATTTTGACATCTTTGTTTTCATTTTCATTGAGTTCAAAATATTTTATAATTTCCTTTATGATTTCTTCTTTGACCCATTGATTATTTAGAAGTATGTTGTTTGATTTCAGGTTTTGGAGGGTTTTCCAGATATCCTTTTCAATTTTTTGTACTTTTGAGCCCCTGAACTTCTGTTTGGCTCCTTGTAATAATGTTTACCTCTTTATTTATTTTCTTATTTTGTTCATGCATCATTTTCCTAATTTTCTTTAGTTCTTTGTCCATGGTTTTCTTTGACTAACTGAGTATATTTAAGACAGTTGCTTTAACATCTTTGACTACTAATTCCAGTGCCTGGGCTTCCTCAGGGATGGTTTATGTCAAACTCTTTTTATCCTGTGAATGGGCCATACTCTCCGGTTTTTTTGTTGTTGTTGTTGTTGTTGTTGTTGTTGAGAACTGGACATTCTGGGTATTTTAATATGGTAGTTCTGGAAAACTGATTCTCCCCCACTCCTTAGGGGTTGCTGTTGTTACTTGATGAAGGCTGCAGTCATCTGTTTGTTTAATGACTTTTCCACACATTTTGTAAAGTGTGTATTCCAGTTGTGTGTGTCACTGAGGTTTCTGTTCTCTTGTCACTGCCAGTGGCCCTTTAAGCAGGAGAAGCTGCTACAGTGAAAGGGCAGAAAGTGCAGCAGTTGTCTGCACTGGTCCCTCAGAACACCGCACCAACCCCAAATATGCAACCCCAAATCCTTGGAGGACTGGGTCCCCACTGCCTGCCCAGGCACCAGCCAGCCCCTCTAGGAAAACTTCCGCTGTCCCCACCACAGCAGGGTGGCTTAATAGTGGGGGATTGTAGCCAGTTGGTATGCCTGGTTCACCTACAGAAGATAAGCAACCTATCCCTTGATCATACACTCCTCTGCTGTCAGATCAGGCTCCAGAATTCCAAAATAGTTGATTCCAATTGGTCTTTCAAGTTCAATTGTTGTTTTGGTGGAGGTACTGGCCCCTACCACTTCCCCTACCATTTTACATGATGTTTCTTCAAAGATCACGGAGGCTGTTGCTTCCCCCTCACTTAGTCTTTTTTCCTCTTTGTCCTTCAATTTGGATAGTTTCTATTGCTTAATCTCAAAGTCACTGATCTGCAGTATTGCAGTATCTAATTGTATTTAATCACATCTGGGTAATTTTTCATTTCATAAATTCCGCTTTTTATCTCTTGAAGTTGCTTTAGCATTTTTTTATTTTTGTATTTTCTCTTTTCCTCATCATCTTCATGTTTTTCTTTAAATCCTTGAGTATTTGGGGCATATTTATGATTGTTTTAATGTCCTTTGCTAGTTTCATCACTTCTTTCATTTCTAGGTCTGTTTCTATTGACTGATTTTTCTGCTGGTTATTGGTCAGACTTTTCTACTTCTTCATGTGTTTAATAGCTTTTGATTGGCTGTTGAACACTGAATATTGCATTGTTGAGGGTGTGGATTTTGTTATCTTTCTTTAAAAAGTGTTCGGCTTTTTTTCTGTTGGCAGTTAAGTTGTCAACTTGATCCTCTTAACCTTTGGTTTATAGGTAAAGTTAAAGTCACCTTTACTGTGAGGCTAATTTAGCTACCTAGACTTTTCCCTATTGGGATCTTTACTAATTGCTTCAGTCTTTATGCTTTGGTTGGTTGGAACTTGAATGTCTTCTAACCCTGTGTGAAATTTGGGAATTTTTCAGCTTATAGCTCCCTAGTCATTCTTTGCCAAGTCTTGTGGAGTCACACCTTACTCATGCTTTTCTTGGTATTCAGCAAATACTCAAGGGGACTCGTCTTCACATTTCTGGAGCTTTTTCTACTCTATTCTCCGTCACTTAGCACTGTGACTTCTAGTCACTTTAGTCTTCTTGAACTTTGATTACTATTTCCTTATCTAAACAAGACCACTGTGCTTTGCTTTGACTCTCCCTTCTTGCACTGTGGTCCAGAATGTGTCTCCAGACAGAAAGCTTAAACAATCACATGCTTATGTGTATAATCCATTTCAAATTAGTATTTGTACATTGTGTGAGGTATAGGGCTCAAGTTTCATTCTTTTTTCTACATAGCTATCCAGTTGTTTCAGTACCATTTGCTGAAAAATCTGTCTTTTCGCCATCAAATTATGTTGGTACTTTTATTGAAAATATGTGTGAATCTGTTTTTTTTTTGGACTCTGTCTCTTTCTATTAAAGTATGTCTATTTTCACACTAGTACCATACCGTTCCACTGCTATCTATGAAGTTTTCACTGGCCAGTATTTTCAGAAGTAGATCACCAGGTCCTTCAGTCTGTCTTAGTCTGGAAGCTCTGCTGAAAGCTGTCCACCATGGGTAGCCCTGCTGGTATTTGAAATACTGGTGACATAGCTTTTAGTATCACAGCAACATGCAAGCCACCACAGTATGACAAACTGACAGATGAGTGGTGGAGATCCATATATGTGCATATTCCAAAGAAAAGCAATCCAGTGGAATGCGGAAATTACTGAACAATATCATTAATATCACATGCAAGTAAAATTATGCTGAAGATAATTAAAAAACACTTGCAGCAGTACATCGACATGAACTGCCAGAAATTCAAGCTGGACTCAGAAGAGGACGTGGAATGAGGCATATCATTGCTGATGTCAGATGGATCTTCACTGAAAGCAGAGAATACCAGAAACGTGTTTACCTGTGTTTTATTGACTATGCAAAGCTATTCGACTGTGTGGTTCATAACAAATTATGGATAACATTGCGAAGAATGGGAATTCCAGAATACTTAACTGTGCTCCTGAGAAAGCTATACATACAGCAAGAGGCAGTTGTTCAAACAGAACTAGGGGATACTGCATGGTTTAACATCAGGAAAGGTGTGCATCAGGGTTGTATCCTTTCACCATACTTATTCAGTCTGTATGCTGAGCAAATAATCTGAGAAGCTGAACTATATGAAGGAGAACACAGCATCAGGATTGAAGGAAGACTCATTAACAATCTGTGATATGCAGATGACACAACCTTGCTTGCTGAAAGTGAAGAGGACGTGAAGGACTTACTAATGAAGATCAAGACTGCGGCCTGCAGTATGGATTACACTTCAGCATAAAGAAAAAAAAATCCTCACAACTAGACCAATAAGCAACATCATGATAAACGGAGAAAAGATTGAAGTTATCAAGGATTTTGTTTTACTTGGATCCACAATCTATGCCCATGGATGCAGCAGTCAAGAAATCAAGCGACGTATTGCATTGGGGTAATCTAATACATCCAAGACTCCTTAGTGTTCAGAGGCAAAGATGTCACTTTGAGCACTAAGGTGGACCTGACCCATGTTAAGTCACCTCATATGCATGCGAAAGCTGGACAGTGAATAAGGAAGACCAAAGAAGAACTGATGTCTTTGAATTATGGTGTTGGCAAAGAATATTGAATATACTATGGACTGCCAGAAGAAGGAACAAATCTATCTTGGAAGAAGTACAGCCAGAGTACTCCTTAGAAGTGAGGATGGCAAGACTTTGTCTCACGTATTTTGGACATGTCATCAGGAGGCATCAGTCCCTGAAAAAGGACATCATGCTTGGTAAAGGAGAGGGTCAGAGAAAAAGAGGAAGACCCTCAAGGAGATGGATTGACACAGTGGCTGCAACAATGGGCTCAAACATAGCAATGATTGTGAGGATGGCGCAGGATCGGGCAGTGTTTCTTTCTGTTGTACATAGGGTTGCAGTAAGTTGGAACGAACTCGATGGCATCTAGCAACAACAACATAACCATACTGTGGCTTATGACATGAATTTATGGACGGTGTAATGGATGATTCTGATATAGTATAAATATTTAACTTGACTCAATAATTTAATTGTGAAAAGTGAATTTGAAATGTAGTATTTCTTCTAATTTAAATATAGTGTTATGCTATTTCATTTAATAACTGAATGAAGAGATTTACTTTAAATGTGTTTGTCTTACAGAGACCTTTTAATAAAAGTGAGATTTGGAGAGAGCATTGAGGATTTACAGACCTGCCAACTCTTAATTAAACAGCCTATCCCGACAGGACTGTTTGTGGATCCATATGAATTGGCTTCATTACGAGAGAGAAACATAACTGAGGTATAACTATTAGGAGATATTTTTGAAAGAAGTTAATTTAGGGATGCTATAATTTGGATTGGAAACCCTGGTGGTGTAGTGGCTAAAAGCTACGTCTTCTAACCAAAAGGTCTGCAGTTTGAACCTACCAGGTGCTCCTTGGAAACTCTTTGGGGTAGTTCTACTCTGTCCTATAGGGTCGCTATGAGTCGGAATCGACTTGACGGCAAACAGGTTTTTTTTGTTTATAATTTGGATTAAGGTAAAATAGTAGACAACATTGTAGTGATTTTTTTTTTTTTCATTTTATTAAAGTGAATGAAGTGACATTTTTAGAGCTGTGATGGAAGAGTTTAAGAAGTGAGCGATATTAGGAATAAGCCAACTAAACTGAGCTAGTTAAATGCTTTTTGGCAGGATGGTCGTACTTAGTGACTAAGAAAACTGTATGTATGTATGGATGTCTTGAAGAGATTAAAGATTAACAAGTAGTGCTTTAGCAGCAAGGGCGCCACGATAGATTGACGGACAAATTTCTCTTTATTTTGGTTTTGTGTTTCCTAATCTTCTAATTCCTAATTGTAATCCTTTTATGTGAATTTACTTTATTATTTTGGAAATTTTTAGAAAAATACATGTCTCATTTGTGACATGTAGATGATTGTAAGTTGATTATGTGATATGTCAGTTACTGTTCCCTGGTGCCTAGTTGGGTTGAGACTGTGACCCAGTTCCTTGTACAGAGAAACTTTGTCATAAAAAGTGGTATTATGTGATGACTTTAACTGGGAAAAAGGGAATTTATACATAGGGAATGGTTGATATTTAAGTACCTGAATTGAGGTCTTGATTCTGTTCCATGAAATTTATACATGAGATAAAATTTTTAGCTGTAGCAAATAGAACACTGGGTCCAAATCAGATGGGTGGTGTGGCAACAGGATGCTTTATCAGGAGTTTATGATGCTTTGTGAGCAATTTGAAAATAGAGACAAGGCTCAATAGGTCCCAAGGATAAGCCATATCAAATAAACCTCATTTCATGTTGTTGTTAAGGAGCTCTGGTGGTGCAATGGTAAAGCACTCGGCTGCTAACTGAAAGATTGGTGGTTGAAACTCACCAGATGTTCCGTGAGAGAAAAGACCTGATAATCTCCTCCTGTCAAGATTACAGCCTAGGAAACTCTAGGGGGCAGTTCTACTTTGTCCTGGCAAGTGTTACAGATGTGGCAGAATTTCATGTCTTAATTCATTTAACTTTGCTTTGGTGGTTTGTGACATGTGTAGTTGAGTGTTGTCATGAAAAAGTATGGATCCATGCCTGTTAACCAATGCAAATTGCTTTCGGATAAATTTTTGATACGTAATTTCAATTTCTTGATGACATGCTACAGCTTTTGTTTTATCTGCATTGAAAATGGAATAATGAATTATGATTTTTGCAGATCAACATACAGTCAGTGGACTTTTTTTAGTTGTATTGATGGTTTTGGCATGTGTTTGGCAGATTAGCCAACATCCAGCCATTGTTCAGATCACTTTGGATTGTCAGGTTATGATCTTCTCCAAAAATTCTTTGTTGTTTTAAATCTAAAATGTACACACCTCCACTGTCTGAGTGTTTAATAACCTGCCTATTGGTGTGGTACCTACTGTGTCATTTTTTCCCTTCCTGTCGCAACTAAGGAGCCCTGCTGGTACAACATTTAAGTGCTTGAGTGCTAACTGAAAGTTTGACGGTTTGAACCTACCCAGTGGCTCTGCGGGAGAAAGACCCGGTGATCTGCTCCCATGAAGATTACAGCCTAGAAAACCCTATGGGGCAGTTCTACTCTGTCATGTGGGGTTGCTCTGAGTCCAAATCTGCTCAACAGTACCTAACAACAACGTTAAATGTGACTGGGTTCCAAGAAACTCCTGTGTCTGTTCCAGGATATCTCATGTTGTTATTTGTGGATTAGCTTCTGCTGGTTCTTAATAGATCTTGCTTTAAAATGGATTTGGGTCTCTCCTGAGGCCCATTTTTTAGAAAATTATTCTCAAATTAAAAATTGAGATATAATTCACATATCATAAAATTCATTCCTTTAAACTGTACAGTTCAGTGGATTTTAGTATATACACAAAGTTGTATAACCATCACCATTATCTGATTCCGGAACATATTCATCATTATCAAATGAAACCCCTTATAAAGGCTCATTTTTGAGATTCAGATTTTTTGAACCATCACCAAATAATCCTTTTGCCAAGAGAGCCCTCTCTGAAAGCCAAACTACTGTTTGTACCTGTGTCATCTTCATTATATCCTAGTTTTAATTCATATAAAAAGGTTTTCTCAATATTTTCAAAAGATCCCATTTTTTTTACTTCTGTGGAAGAAATAATAACAAAAACAACTCAGTAATTAGAGAAACTGAAGATCACAGTATTATTATAAATTCTGAATATCACGATCAGGAATATACTCTATGTCAGTTTTACTTATTGCACTGGGTTAGATAGTGCTTCCTCTTCCCCGCCCCCCCATTCATGCCCTTCCAGGAACCTCAGAATGTGACCATATTTGGTAGCAGGGTAGTTGCATATGTAATTAGTTAAGTTAAGGTGAGATCACACTAGAGCAGCGTGGGCCCTTAATCCAACATGACTGGTATGCTTGTAAGAAGAGGAGAAGAGACACAGACAGAGGGAAGATGGCATGTAAAGACCGAGGCAGAGATTAGAGGGATGCTGCCATAAAATAAGGGATGCCGGGCTACCAGAAGCTGGAGGGTCAAGGAAGGATCCTCCCCTGGAGGTTGGAGGGGACATGGTCTGTCAACACCTTGATTTCAGACTTCTAACCTCAGAACTGTGAGAGAATAAATTTCTATTTTAAGCTAGTCGAGATTGTAGTAATTTGCATGGCAGCCCTGGAAAGCTAATATTTTTTTTTATGTTTAATTTTCAACTGGTCAAATATTGGCCATTTTCTATTGCTTAGCCTAATTGAATAGTGAGGTCAGTTTGACCTGGCTTTGAATCTTGGCTGTACCTACTGTGTTGTTAATGTATATTAAGTATGAAATGTAAACGGTATAAAATGAAACACTTGACACATAGTAAACACTCAAAAAAAGGTGCCAGTATGTATATATCCATGTTGACAAGGTAGAAAAATTTGGACTAGGTGTAATTTTGATTTATATCTAGTTGTACCCAGAGAGAGTTCATCAATAAATTTCTAGTAGGAGGTCTCTGGTAGTACTCCTTAGAACTTTGCTCTTGACCCTTCCTGCCGACATTTTTATCCCTAGATAAAAATACAGAAGACTTGGCTATTAAATTCATAATGACACATACCTGTTGACAAAATTGAGATTTCAAAAAAAAAGCTCAGAAGCCTAAAAAAAAATGAACTAAAACCAGAAAGATAAAATTATTTTAATTGAAATAAACCCAAAGCCCTGCATTTAGTTAATAAAAAGTCAATACTTGAAAAATATAACGGGAATTATTTAAAGTTTTCTGCAAAAAATTCAAGAGATAAATATAGCACGCTGAGATAAGGCTGCTAAAAGGCTAATGCAATTTTTGGCTAAAGAAAGTAGTGTTACTACTACTAAAACTCTATGCGTTCCAGTTTTGAGTATTTCAGAAGGCAGCTAATACGACGAATGGTTGGGAAGCCATGTCATGAGAAACCCAGAGAACTGTGACTATTTCCCCAGAGAGGAGAAAACTTAGAAGGCAGCATGGTTGCCTTCTGATCTTTGAAGGACCCACAGTGAAATAAGGGACAGATTTCTTGCAGACATTGTAAGCAGGAGCAACTGGTGAATGTTATAGGCTGGGGAATCAAGTTTCCACTTATAAAAAAAGGAAGAACCTTTTAACAGTAGATAGATTGAGATGATTCAAAATAATCTCCCTTCCAGTCATTGTAAGCATTCAGACAGTGGCTGGATAATTGAAAAAATGCTCTCGTTTGGCCACCTCTGGTGGCACAGTGGTTAAGAGCTCAGCTGCTAACCTACAGGTCAGGAGTTCAAATCCACCAGCTTCTCCTTGGAAACCCTATGGGCAGTTCTACTCTGTCCTGTAGGGTCATTATGAGTCAGAATCGACTTGACAGCAACGAGTTTGGTTTAACAGGAGGTCCCTTATGACTCTTAAAATTATATAATTCCTTGACCTCTGTCAACGATTCTATTACTGCTGTGATTAACAGAGAAGGAACAACATGTAAAAAAAAAAAAGTACAGCATTTGGGGTCCCTGTCAAATAGGAGAATTAGAATGCTTGCTGTGATGGGAAGGAGTTAATGCTGGCTGTTTCTCTGAGATATAGCAGGGCTTTGCATAGAGAATCTGAAGAGAAGTTGTGTGTGGTGTACATCCATACGTATACACACACATTATGCATATAATGCCTGTATATGCATACACACATGTACATACACACATGTATGTGTAGATATGTATACGTGTGTGTTATATATATAGAAATATAAATCATTATAATTTAGGACTAATTTCTGTTACATGTGCATTTTCACTTTTGGTAGAGAATACTTATTTTTTTTTTAAGAATTATATAACATCTTTTCCGTTAACTTTTTATACGCAATATAGAAAGAGTGCTCACCTTATAGACTTTGTTTTGACATCCTGACCACAATGCTGTCTTACTCACTACCATCTTACTTGCTTCTCTGAACAACAGGAAATTACCAGAATGATACCCATCATTTTAACGCAATACAGGTTTAACTGTTTTTGTCAGAGTAGTTTTTATACTTACTGAATAATTCCATATTTATTCACAAAATTTCTTTTCTGGGTACTGGGTTTGTCATCTAAACAGGTTAATAAGGACATCGCACAGAAATAAATTTTATTATATGGTAATTTGGCACCCTAGAATATAATTTTCCCATTTTACTTTCAGTAAACAAATTTTGATTAAACACAGATCACATCTTGTGTTTTCTACTTAAAGTTGGAATGGGAACGGCTTATAAGGGAGGTAAATCCGACACTTTTGTTCATCTGTGTAACATTCTTCTGGTTTTATTTTTGTTTTTTAATCTTATTCATTTCTTCTGGATTAATACTTGTTTTCTTTTTGACAGGCAGTGATGGTTTCAGAAAATTTTGATATAGAAGCTCCTAACTATTTGTCCAAGGAATCTGAAATTCTCCTTTATGCCAAACAAGATTCACAATGCGTTGATTGTTTCCAAGCCTTTTTGCCTGTTCACTACCGCTATCATCGGCCACACAGCAAAGATGGAGAAACCTTTATTGTGGTCAATAACCCAGATTTACTGATGTACTGTGACCAAGGTGAGGGTTGCAAATCTTTTCTGAGGGTTGAAAATAAAAATAAAGGTATGGTGGCCAGTCTGCAGAGATGCCAAAAGCATGTTTCTTACTTTTGAATATTTTTATTACAAAACGAAGCATAGATATAGAAAAACTTTACCAACAAATACATAGCCTAATGAATTATTCTAAGGCAATTACTGCTACCCAGGTCAAGAAATAGAACTTTGCAAGCCACCCTCACGGCAATTGCATGCGCCCTGTCCCGAGCACAGCCTTCTTCCTCTCTCTGGAACGAACCCTCTCTCCTGACTTTGATTTGCTTCCTATGTTTCTTTATGATTTTATCACCCAAGTGGGCATAACTTAGTCTTGCCCACTTAAAAAAATTTTGTTATCTCTATTACGTCTCTTAATTTACAGGTTTCACTTCCGTTCCTTTCTTTTCTTTAAAATCTATCTGTTGAAGAACATGGGCCATTTGACCTGTACAATTTCTCATAGTTAGGTTTTTGCTGATTGCACTCATGATCAGTTCAACATGCTCCTGTGATCTCTTTATTTCCTAGAAATTGGCAGCTGGCTCCACGGGCGTGATCAGATTCAAATTTGATTGCTTTGGAGACAATAGGGTGGTGCTTCGTTCTTTTATCAGGAAGCGTGTAATGTCTGGTTGTGTCTCTTTTTGTGATGTAAGCAGCCTTTGATTCTCGTTGCCTAGATCCATTCATTCAATGGGGGCTGCCAAATAGTGATACTTTAATTCTATTTTTTTATTATGTTTCCCTCATCTACTATTTGGTACTAATATATGAGAAAGACAGCATAGATGCTTGATTCTTTCCCTTTATTTATTGGCTTTTAAGATAATAAATTAGTTTTCTGTCATCCTCAGAAGGTGACTAATCAGTTTTAAAATGTTATTAATTAATGAATTTTAATGTATTTCAAAGGAGCTCTGGTGGCTCAATGGTTAAGTGCTCAGCTGCTAACTGAAAGGTCAGTGGTTTGAACCTACCAGCAGCTCTGCAGGAGAAAAGACCTGGCGATCTTCTGTTAAGATTACAGCCTAGAAAACCCGATGGAGCAGTTTTGCTCTGTCCTGTAGGGTCGCTATGAGTCGGGATCGACCTGATGGCATATAACAACACAACAACGTATTTGAGTTCAATCAGTTGCATTTCTTACCATTATTAAAGCTCAAAGTGTCCTATTTTTGGACAGCGGAAGCCTCTTTAGATTGGCTTCTGAGTCCTTTTAACATGACCCTAGTAGATTTTGACAGCTTACTTACTATCTAGCATGACAAGATGTTCTAGGCCCATTTTATACATTTCTTGCCCCTGACCTGAAATCAGCCATTTCTCCATGAAAACCTGGTTTCTTTTAGTGAAATATAATATGGGTGGTAAGGATGCTGATTACTCCTGGGTTGGTCATTTTTTCTATACCCTTTCAGAGGGCAGGTACATACACATTCACACACATACATATATTCCTATACATACTAATGCTTCCATCATCAATGATTACTGAAAACACTTAAACATTTTTTTCACATTCTATCTCCATTCTTCATCCATTTTGTAACAGTTTTACTGTATCTACATTTTCAGAGGATATAATTATTATATTTTATATCCTGGGCTCACATTTTCTTTCCTTGAGTATCTTTACCATGTTGCTCCAGTTTCACTTGGCCTAAAGCAGGGGCTGGTAAAGTACACCCCAGGGCTAAATCTGATCTGCTGCCTATTTCTGTAAATAGAGTTTTATTGGAACACGGCCACACCTCTTTGATTATGCATGGCTGCCTTTGCAGTCTGTGGCTGCCTTTGCCGTGGTAGAGTTGAGCAGTTGCAACAGAGACCACATGACCACAAAGCCTAAAATGTTTTCTATCTGGCCCTTTAAGAAAAAGTTTGCCAACCCCTAATCTGAAGTGTGATGATGATCTATTTTTTTTCCCTTATAAGTCACATGTTCCTTTTGTCTAGATGTTCTTTCATATCTTATATCATTTTCTTAGTCTGTTAGCCCATTTTGAAATAGTTATAATTTTGATCTGTTTTATGGGCATCTCTTTCTGGTGTGCTTTATGTTGCCTGAAGGAATGTTATTCTGCTCTGTAGCCTGTTCTCCACTTTATGTGAACGTTCTCTTTCTTTCATTTTCGTTATCCCTGCTCTCCTCAGCTTTAATTTCATTCTTATCACTTTCTCTTCGGTCTTAGGCTGTGTCTGGAGAGAGGGTCTTGATGAATTGGTTTTGGGAATTCACAGGGCCCAGCCCTCTAGACCATACCGGACCCCTCATACTCACCTGTTTTTAAAGTGGGCAAAGCCCCGACAATTCACCTGCTTTTCTCAGTTTGAACCCCCTGTGCTTTCCAGTGGCATAGTGGTTAAGAGCTACCGCTGCTAAACAAAAGGTGGGCAGTTCGAATCTACCAGGTGCTCCTTGGAAACTCTATGGGGCAGTTCTATTCTGTCTTATAGGGTCGCTGTGAGTCAGAATCGATTCGACGGCAACGGGGTGGTTTATGGGTGCTTTCCAGTAACACCTGTGGGCTGTTTGGCGTTCTCTCCTTCTCAGGTCCTTTAGGTGCCTCTTTGTTTCTTTCTGTTTCTTCTTGCACAGATCCTGGTGTTGAAGGACTTGTGGCTTTTGGTGTTTTGTCTCCACTTGCATGTATTTTGGGATTCGAGGGAATCCTTTTTCACCTAGTTTTGTTGTAAATGTTGTCCATGAACTTTTGGTTTTGCTCTCTAATTGTTCTTTCTGTTTTTATGTGAAAATTTGATTAAATTAAAAAACTATACTTTCACCATCTTCGCTTGTCCCAAAATCAAGTCTTTTTCTTTAATGTAAGAGGCTCTTTTCAGATTTTGGCTCTTCGGCTCTAAATTTGGGCTGACATACAATGTTTACAAAAGTCAGTAGCACTTTTACTAAGGACTGGCAGATAGAAAGTTTTCAATCATATGTCTGCTACCATCATACATTTCATTATAAGGAAATAAAAAATGTTCAACTCTATTAGCTTTCTCCATCCGGTCTAGTTTTCTGTCTCTATTGATGTGATGGTACCTTTTACTTCCCCTAGATAAAATTCGAAAATGAGCGAGCATGTGGGGTTCCGATATTGTTCTGTTTCTTGATCTGAGTGTTTTTTATATAGGTACGTTTACTGTATGAAAATGTATCAAGCTGTACAATCCAACTTCTGGGCAGCCTTCATAATTCTATAATTTCTTAGGTATTCACGTAGTAACCCATTGCCGTCGAGTCGATTCCAAGTCATGATGACCCTATAGGACAGAGTAGAACTGCCCTACGGGATTTCCAAGGAGCGGCTGGTGGATTTGAACTGCCTACTGTTTGGTTAGCAGCTGAGCTGTTAACCACTCAGGCTGTTTAAATAAAACAGCATGTAAGAAGTGGGTCCATATCATATATGTATACTGTATTAAAATGTTTGAATACTCATATCCTAACATGAAAGACTTATGTTAGGTTCAATACAAGTCTAGCCTCTAGTCCAAATACAAGTTTTCTGACATCTTGTTCTACCACTTTATTTCCCAGAGTTTCCAATTTTGAAATGCTGGGCTCAGTCAGAAGTGGCAGCTCCTTGTGCTTTGAGGAATAAGGATATCTGCCAATGGAAAAATATGAAATATAAATCAGTAAGCTAATATTTTATGTTATATTTGGATCATGCTGCCTCATTTAAAACTCTGTAATGTTTCTGCCACATTTAAGGGATTAATAAGCATTTTATATTATATCATAGAAAGCTGGAAGTGCTTTTGTTTGCTTTTAATGTTGTTCCTTTGCTACTGATGGCTGCAGTGGTTCTTCACTTCAGTAGAATCATAGACTCATTCAATTTTGGGGCTGGAAACTTAGAGTTAGTCTCATGCCTTATTAACCCAGAGCTGAGGTATAGCTGATATGCTTTTTAAAGGTGTGAAATGGTGAAGAAAAGCAGTGACATGTCCGTCTGGTTTTCCTTTATGAACAAAATTTTATTTTTATATAGAACTTTTTATTACTTTTTGAACAACAAAACACATTCATTAACTTCACTATATTACATAGAGTCAGTGCAAGTAGGAAAATAAAACTAAGTAGTATTTTAACTGTGATAAAGATTCTAGATAGTTGTATTGCTATTCTGTATGTAAATCTAGACTGTTCCAGATCATTTTTGTAGTTTTGGCCACCCCAACTTGTTTTCAGTCATTAAATTGGGGTGGTGTTAAACACCTTGTTAACAGTGGCTCTGTCTTAGGAGTCTACTCTTTTCTACTTACCCTCTTTACTTAACAGTCTACTTCTTTCCTCTCTTCAGAGTGGTAAGTCTTTAAACAATTCATTTCTTCCTTTCTCCCCCCTCTTTTGTCTTATCCCTCTCTTCCTCTTTTATGAACTGCGTTTTAACACATGCTTGTGCATCACTGTTTCTTTCTGTTCCTAATTCTCTTTAAGGCCTACTTTCTTTGGTTGAACTGTACAATCTATGTTGTCATTTTTACAACTGACTTTTTTACAAGGAGTCAAATGAGTTTGCAACAAAAATAAATAAACTTAGAATTTACCTAAACCAGCAGACACCACAAATGTCAGTCAGATAAACTTAAAACGGATTTGTCCAGATGTACTATTGTGGATAATTGGATTTGAAGTATTTTCCTGTGGTTACTTCTAAGTCTGTCTACCAGCTAGCTCCGAAAACAACTACTTACATTGAAGGCGTACTACAAAGCACTACTGCTCTTTTGTATTGGAGAACTGTTTTTGAGCTGATGATTGGGAAGATGGACAACTGTGTTAATATCTTATGCACTTAGAGTGGATTGCCATTTTCATATGGTGCCTGATTTTTTTCAAACTCTAAATACATCTGGAGAATTGCGTTTGATATTTTTATGTGAATGAAGAGTATGGTGTTTACTTATAGTTTATTGATAAAAAAATTGGTCATGCGCATTGCTACAAAATAAGTAATTATACTCTTAAAACATTTTGAATTCAGTTCTCTTTAAAACCATGGAACTTGACATAAGAGGTCATAATTAAGCTTTTTTTTTTTTTACTTTGTGTTATATTTCTTGTTTATATATATATGTTACATATGCCAGAACAATAGATGACAATTACTAAGGTTGTTATACTGAGGTTTGTTAGTTTAAGATGCCGTTTGTTGAACGATAATTTGCAAATAGTCTTTTGTTGTAGACTTGGCTGGTAACTTTTTTTTATGTGAAATTATAATCCAAGTATTTATCTAGTTAGAAAGAAACCAAAAATAAAAGTATTCCCAAGTGACCTAAATTTTAATGTTTTTAAAAAACCTATTTTAGAACCATAATCTTTCCCAAGCTTTCTAAGTAAGCCCTTTATCTTCAAAACCAAATAAAAAATAGAAAAGAAGTTAAGCAGAGAACTCTTGGGTTGCTAGTCAGTATCCCAACTAATTTATTGTTGTGGTAATGGCTCAGGACACCTTGAGTTTGTACAATTTGTCAGTAGCAACTTTTTAAAGCTATTTGTGGGGAGAGATGGAGAAACAGGAGTGAATGGATACTTTAGTTTTATTCTTGTTTTAATGTTTTTTCCTTTAGGACTTCAACTTAGAGACTTTTGCGTTGTAGTGTGAATCATAATAAAAGGAAGTAAATGTTTATATTCATTACAGAAGTGATATAGCTGGTATTAAAAAAATTTTTTTAAGAACATACTTGATTCTATGTAAAAAGTAGAAGTCAGAACTAATAAGAATTTAAGAATTATTGTGGGAATTGAGTCTAATTCTGAATTGAATGACGTGTTGGATCCAGAAGAGTCATTCAAATAATAATGTCACATGTTGTGTAACTATTGGCTGAAAGATATTTTAAAATAAAAAAAGGAAATGATCAAGTTAAAAATCAAAGAAGTAGTGGTCTCACTTGGGATGTGCATTTTAAATGGTCCCTATTTAATTTCTCTATCCTTCTCTCTCCATAGGTATATAAGAATGTGACTCTACAGGTCCCAGTGGGACTGACTCTACATACCTCTTTAGTATGTTCTGTGACTCTGCTTATTACAGTCCTGTGTTCTACTTTGATCCTTATAGCTGTTTTCAAATATGGTCATTTTTCTCTATAAGTTTTTTGAAGTTAAACACTTTCCGTAAACCTAAATAAGACCTATTCATTTGTCTCTAGAAGTGTTTTTTTAGAATTATGTGATTACTTTTGTCTTTTGTCTCCATTTATTTTTTTAAAAATGTATTTAATGGAATTATGGCTGAAATTATGTTTGCTCGGGAAACTTTGGATTATTGTCAGCTGATTCCAAAATTTAGTGTTCTATTGTGTAGATTATTGATAATCCTCAAACATCGAGTGCCAATAGAGGAAACTTAATTTTGTTAAATATTTATTTTATGAGAAGTGACTTTATCTTCATTTTGGGCAAATGAGGCAAATTATTCTCTTTTTGTGAAAAGGACCCTTTCAATTTAAGATAAAAATTGAGAAAACCATTATAAATAAGAATAAAATAATTTGGATGAATCAGAGGCTTACTTGAACTTCAATTTCATGAGAATATTAAGGCATTTATCCAGAGTTTTGAAAAAAACTTATGTTAAAATAGATCTGCTAAGAAATTATTAATATCAAAATTGACTTTAAGATTATTTAAAGCATCTTCATTCTCCTTTTACATTTTGTAGTTTTTTTGGTTTTTGTTTTTTAATGTATGGGCAAAGAACTTGATGAAACTAAGTACTAAGATTTAATGTGTGTGTCAGGAAGACAACTCAGATTGTCATTTTAAAGAGTAAATTTTACTAAGTTGTACGTTTACAAAAAATGGAATCTACAAGTGATTTAAAAAAAACAGCAAAGGGTCTTGATTTACTGTTATACTTGGGGGAAAAAAAAGGAAAATAAAGTAAGTGCCATAGGCTAATTAAGAAATAAAACTTTACTTGGAATATATCCCAGAGAAATAACAGCCATCACGTGAATAGATATATGCATACCCATGTTCATTGCAGCACTGTTCACGATAGCAAAAAGATGGAAACAACCTAGGTGCCCATCAGTGGATGAATGGATGAACAAATTGTGGTATATTCACACAATGGAATACTACGCAATGATAAAGAAATAAAACTTTAGGGCAAGCATGTTCCAAAATAGAAGCCAGTAAACCAGGTATATTGGCATTGTTTGTTTTCTGCAGAATAATGAGATGTGATATACATTTATATATGCTATCACTGCTTAGTTTCCTAAAACATTCTGGTGTTTTTAGAGAAATAAATCTTTTATAATTTGACATGTACAGCTTGACTAGTCAGAACAATTCTTTCTGAAGGAACGTTTGAGACTTAATACTGAAAAAGGCAATCTAATGCCATGTTGTTGTTAGGTGCCATCAAGTCAGTTCTGACTCAGCGATGCTATTTATGTACAACAGAACGAAACACTGCCTGGTCCTTCACCATCCTCACAATCGTTGCTATGCTTGAGCCCATTGTTGCAGCCACTGTGTCAGTCCATCTCCTTGAGGGTCTTCCTCTTTTCCACTGACCCTCTGTTTTACTTTACCAAGCCTGATGTCCTTCTCCAGGGACTAGTCCCTCCTGATAACATGCCCAAAGTACATGAGACGAAATCTCACTATCCTTGCTCTAAGGAGCATCCTGGCTGTACTTCCAAGACAGATTTGTTCGTTCTTCTGGCAATCCATGGGATATTCAGGATTCTTGACCAGCACCCTAATTCAGAGGAGTCAGTTCTTCTTCGGTCTTCTTTATTTAGTGTCCAATGCTATAAAGCAGAAATATTAGAGATCTTTAAAATGATTAACCCTGTTTCTTTTCATAGACTGAAAGAATGTTGTACATTGAAAGAAGAAAGAATTCCATGTTTTACAAGTATTTCTTTTAGTATGATATTAATAACATGGCATTGAAATGAAATTATATGTAAGTGAAATTTAAGAACATCAACAGAACATTTTGGAATATGGCTAAACAGATGAGGGAATGTAGTACTGTTTAACCGCTTAATTGTGTGTGTCTGTGTGTGTGTATAACTCTTTTTCTTTTGCACATCTAACCAAATTTTACTAATATTTAAACAAGCTTTCAAGTTAATATTTGGGATTTTGGCTTGGAACACAGTTCAGTCATTTACTCATTCATACAGGTATTCAGAAGTATAATAAAAATATGAGTGAATGAAGAAAACTTTGATCTGACTCTTCTTGCCTGATAAATGGTTACAGATGTCATTGCTTTTGATATAGTAAAACATTTCTGGTGTGACCTCTTCATTCATGATTATATTGTCTTCTTTGGATACTTAAAAAATGAATAAGCACTTTATTTTTTAAATCAATTTTGTAATTCTGTGTATGGCCTTTTTTGCTTACGGACAAGAGAATAGGTACTGTTCTCCTGGCCATTGTGTTCCAGTCTTTGTTCCACATCTATGAGTTTTTTTCTTTAAGTATTGTCTTATGCTCTTTTGGATACAAAGAACAGACACAAATTACTTTAAGGGTGGTGATGGGGCAGCAGATTATTTTAAGTGTGTGTGTATGTGTGTCACAGATACTCTACCAGAAGCTTAGATTATTTAGCTAGGTGTTTCCCTTTAGATTTGGTTATTTTCTCTTAGTGTTTTGAAAATATTTAAAATATTCTTCCATTGTCGACTGACACCCATTGTTGCTGTTGAGAAGTCTGCAGTAAATTGATATTTGTTTCTTTGTAGGAAATGTCTTTTCTTTCTGGTTGCTTTATCTTTAGTCTTCTGCAGTTTCACTTTGATGTGTCTGAGTAGATTTATTTTTACTTCTTGTTCTTGAGATTCACTTTACTTCCTGAATCTGCAGATTTTTGCATTAATGAATTCTGGAAATTTTTTTGCCATTATCTCATCAAATTCTGCCTCTTCTATATTCTCTCTTTTAGTCATACGCTAGACCTTCACTGTCTGCCCTTGAATCTCTTGATCTCTCTTTCATATTTCCTTTTTCTTTGTGTCTGGCTGCTCTCAGTAATTTCATTAGGTCTATTTTCCAATTCACTAATTCTTTTTTCAGCTGTGTAATCTGCTGTTTAATCCATCTATTGACTTTGGTTTCAATGATCATATTCTTTATTTCTTAAAGTTCTACTTTTTTTTTGTTTTTCAAAGCTACCTAGTCATTTAAAAATCTTGTTTCTTGCTCATGTTTTCTAGCTCCTCTCTTATTTTCATTAATCATTTAAATAAACTTAATTTATATTCTATAACCAATAATTTCAATATCTAAAGTCCTTTTGGGCTTTATTATTCTGTTTATAGTTTCTGTTGACTTCACTCATGGTGGCTTATTTCATCAGGTGTATTGTAATTATGTTTTGGATGTTCATGTGTAGCTTTGAAAGCCCTGTTTATCTGTGGGACACCTTTGAGACCTGGGTTGAAGGTGCATCTGTGCAGTGAGGATTTGTATTTGTTTTCTTCCAGGCCTCCAACCACCACCAGCCTAGGCCACTTTCTTAACTTGAGGTTTCCTGAACAGTGCAGGGACTATAAATTTGAACTTTCAGACCTAAGTGAGGGAAAGTTTGTGGTTATAAATTAAATTGAAATTCTTCTTTTTCCCTCCACGCTACATTCAGGCTAAAACAGATAGATGTTCTGCTTATCATCCTGGGCTGGTTACAGGGGATTTTCTTTTTCTAGTCTATTCTTGGAGGGTGTGAAACCCTTTGAGTTTCCCAGCCCTATGTAGGATCATAGTCCCAACTCCTTGTACAGGCCCAAGATCTTGTCTTCTGTCTCCTGTGTAGTCATTAAAATCCTAGAGGTTTCTGAGATAAGTAGATACCCTCAACACAATCATGGCTTCACTGCCCTGATTACCACTCTGGTTTCCTGCTCCTTCTTTGGGTTGAGTGTGGAGTTTGGAAAGCTATCAGAGATATTCCCCTTTCTTTCCTGCAAGCTTAATTATGCCTTTGAAAGGATGTTCTGTTTTACCCAGCGTTTTTGTGTGCTTTATAATGGGAGGAGTTTTCAGGTTATCTAATAGTCTGCTCTATTGTTCCTTGATTCCTTTTTCTCCTGTACCCTCCATGTGACTTGAGGATTTTTGTTTTACCCAGAGATAAGCACAATTTGGGTACCTCTGTCTATTTCCAGTGCTATCTCCCTAGTGTAAGTCGTAATTATTGCCTGCCTAGTTCATTTCCCTTCTATTCTTGCATCTCTGTACTCCATTCTCCATGTAACAGTCTAGTGATCTTAAAGTGTAAACCAGGTAACATCACTTCTCTGCTCAAAACCTTTACTCAGCTTCTTAGAATAGTCTATACTCCTTCCTGTGGCATTTAACGTCCTGCATGACCTGACTCTACTGTATTTTTAGTAGTATTACTAAAGTAGTATTAGTAGTATTTTCTCATACTACTGTATCCTTCTTGCACTAAGCTCCAGCTACACAGACCTTCTTAACTGACCGTTGCAAGCCTGTTTCTTCTCCCCTCTGGCTGTAGTGCCTTCCCTTGGATCCTTCGCACAGCTGTCTCTTTATCTTTCTGTTCTCAGCTTAAATGTCATCTCCTTAAGGAAGCCTTCTCTGGCTACCCTATCCAAAACGATCTCCCCTAAATTTTTCCTGATACCAGATATCGCTATTTAAATTATTGTGTTTTCATATTTGTGAGCTCACAAAGGCAAGGGCTTTGTTTATCTTGTTCAGCCTTGTATTCATGATGCCTAACAGTGTCTAGTACAGATTAGACATTCAAATATTTGTAGACTAAGTGAATACACTGGTGAACTCCTCTGTGGATAAAACAGAGGAATTTGTCTTAATTTGCAAACAGGTGAGATGTAATTTAGCTGCAAAATATGGTAAGAGTTTGTAGGTAAAGGAGCAAAATGAATAATGAATGAATTCCCAGAAGCAAATGTTCTGGAGCAGATTCATATAACAGCAATCATCTATCAACATCTTTGATAGAATTAAATGAAGCAGCCAGACTGGAGGTCTCTCTCATTACAAAGAATTGAAAAAAAAAAAAAAAAAAGGAGAAGAGCGGTGCCCATCGCTGAACTACAATTCCCAGCAGCCTTGGCTCCAGCCCGCCCATTAGGAGGCGGTGCTCGTCTCCGCCCCGGGGCGCATCAGGATTCAAGGCGGGAGCAAGGGGCGGGTGGGGCGGTTCTGTCCCCGCCTCTGCCCGCTCCCCGCCGTCGCCCTCCCCCACGGTTGTGGCCACGCGCAGCGGCAGCGGTTGTTCCGCTTCCCCTCCGGCCCCGGCCGTCGCCATTGCCAAAGGCTCCCTGCCCGCCCCTCCCCGGCGCCCGCGGGGCTTGGGCTGCCGCTCGGCCTAGCGGTAGCGGCGGCTGCGCTTCTGCGTGGCTCTTCTTCCCGCCCCGCTTCCCCTTCCCTCCCCTCCCCACGCCGCGCGCTTCCCGGGGCGGCTCCGGAGCCCGCCGGCAGCTCGGACGGAGGCGCCTCGTTGGGGCGGGACCTTTCCTCGCCTGGGGTAAGTGTGGAGACAGGCTGGCCCGCCAGCCCGGGGAGCAGGCAGTCGCTCTCCTTCCTCCTTCCAACTCCGCGGCCTAGCCGGTGGGAGCGGCCCCGGGACAGCCGATCTGCCCGTGGAAGCCGCCACCTGCGTGCTTGGAACCGCGGCTCCTGGGGCGGTGGCTCATTGTCTGCTCCCTGGGGCTGTGTTTTTCTCCGGCTTTGCCCGAAATGGGAAGTTTGTTGGACTGATGAGGTCTAACTCTTCCTGGACCTAGCCCTGCCCTCAACGGTGTCGCGCCACGGACTCTGCCCTCTCTCGGTCTAATCTCTCGCGTTTCACCCTCTTCGCTTTCTCCGTTTACTTAATACTGTACCAAACTTTTCGGGTTTTAGTCCTCGATTTCCCCTCTCTTATTGATTCTCAGCCCCTCCTTGCTATTTGTCCACCCAGCTTCATCACTTAAAATACTGTCTCGAGACCCTTTTCTCTCAACTCCAATCTGTAATCTCTTTTCCATATTCCACATACGTAGAATGCGTATAGTTTTCCGGAGGATTGAGAGTTCCCACGCAAGAACAGAACTCTTGGATCTTTTTATGATTCCTGTTTGATCTTCAGCCAGGAAGTGAATATTTGCTTCTTTAGGTAACTTAAGTTGTGTGAAGGTATCTTGACTTTTCACCATGTTTGGCAAAACGTTGCCACAGATTCCTCGGTGGGCTCAACTTTTTGACTAATTCTTTAAAGATAACGTCATCTAAGAACTGAAGTGTGAAAAGTAATTGCCGTTGTCGGTGTGCGATTGTACCCATCCTTGTATATTAATTTTAATGGGAATACTCTCGGGGCAGTGCGAGCGTGATTTGTTTCCTCCTTGATAAATAGTGCCAGCTCCCGTTGATATCAGTATATCCATTCTACTTTCCAAGTGATCGCTGTTTGTTTTCTTCTTTAACCTCTGAGAAAAGACAATCAAAATGGTTAGGCCTAAAATTAGACTACGACGAGCTGTGTTTTGGATCAAGGTTGTGCACGTCACGTTTTTTCCCCTGCTGTGTTTGACTCTTCCGCTCTTGTAAGTAGGCAGGATATTGAAATGTACAAGAATTTGCTCTGGGGGTTGTCCAGAGAATAACATTAAATAAAGTTGGATTGGGATGAACACAGTGCATAGTAATTTTTAAAGCAGGTTAAAACTTGTCAGTTTTGCCAGAAGCTCCGTGGATTTGTAATACACGCAAGCTCATTCATATCTCATTATAGGGTCGCTCTGAGTCGGAAGGAGTCGACTCGAAGGCAAGGGGTATATATGTATATGTGTATATGTATACGTGTGTGTATATATATAATTTAATGGAAAGCCTTGTTCATGTTCTCGATTTAAAGCAACTCTCATCCTTGGCTTTAAAATCTTTTTATCTATTAAGTAGCCAATAACACTGATTTATATTATGTAAACTGAACTTCAGAATGTTTTTAATCTGTAATATATGTAAGTCTTAAACCCACCTTCAGATTTGGGTGAAAGGGGTTGACCTAAAGTCAGTGTATTTTGTGTTCTCCCTAAAGAGTTCATTGTTAATCGTTCTCTCCAGCAGAGTCTGAAAAAATGGCTTAGTACTTAATTTCCATACTGTCATCATTTGGTAGTATCATTAGTTCTTAACTTAATGGGAGGCCTTGTTGGCATAAGGGGTTAGGGTGTAGAAATGTTGGAGTGTGAAACGTGTGGTCTGTTGATGTCTTCTCTGCCAATTCTTTCTATGAGCAGATATTCCCTATTAAGGTGTTCTGCTTCCCTTAGAAGGCCTTGATTCCGGGTTTACCATTATTCAGAGAGAGTTGTTCTTCGGGACTTTGTGACATTTAATACTAACCTTGCAAACCCAAATTCATAAAGTAATAGCAAACGAATGAATAGTGGTTCTCTCATCTTTTGATAGGCAGGTGTCCAAGTAGACGTGGTTGAGTGTTTTATATTTCTTTACAATTATACTTTTTTTAAAAAGGGAACTTGCTCAGGTAGCTTAGAGTAAAATTTCAAAGAAACATTTTTAAAAAAGAGAACTTGTTCTAGAAGCTGTAGATAAAATAAGTAGGTACGATGGAATTTTTCCTGTCTTTAATAGAGGACTCCCTGGGTGGTGCAGACAGTTAATGTACTCAGCTGCTAACCAAAAGGTTGGAAGTTCGAGTCCACCCAGAGGTGCCTTGGAAGAAAGGCCTGACGATCTTCAGAAAAACCAGCCACTGAAAACCCTATGGAGCACGATTCTACTCTGGCACACACCGGGTCACCATGAGTTGGAATCCCCTTGACAGCAACTATTTTTCATCTTTAATCTATTGATACTGATTATTCTAATAGTATTCTCAGGCTCAAACGTAATGTTTCTTTCCACATTCTGCATTTTTAATTTTATATTAAAACTTGAAACTGGGCCCTGTTCAAGGCTTTAAGGTTCTGATCAATTTGTTCTCAAAAGCCCTTACAGATAGTTAGGGGGCTAATTCCAAGCTAATCAGAGGGAAGGTGTTTTAAGTTACTTAAAAGTAGCACTTCTTAGTCCTTCCTTTTATCCCTCTTGCACCTTGACAGAAGCAGAAAGGGAAGGAAAAATATAGTCTCCCCCCACTCTACCCCACCCCCATGAAATAATGGTGGTTTTTTTCTGTGGTCAGAATTGAGTCTCCTTCCTTCTTAACACCTGCAGGATAACCAACCGGTTTAAAAGTAGTCAGTCTGAACATTCATTCAGGATTTCATTAGTACATTAGTACTTACCATGTATCCCAAGTATGGAGTAGTTAGGAGCTGGAGACCTGGGTTTGAATCCTAGCTCTTCTTAGGCAAGATGCACGTTCTTTTCTCATCTGTAAAATGGGAGTAATAACAATAATAATTTCATAGGGTTTTCTAGATCAAGTGAGATACTGCTTAGCAAGTGCAGTGCTTAAGCACTTAATAAATGTTAATATTCCATTTTAAAATAGGCTATACATTTAATTGCTTCTACAGTAACCAAACTTACATTTAAAACTGCTTTCTGAAAGAGGTTTGAATCATAGAACCAAGTTTCTGAATCCATAACTATTAAATTTTCTCGAGAATAACAGAAGTTTCTCGGATTTAAAATGCGTGCATGTTTCTCATAGAAAATTTGAGTAGTGAAAAGTATTAAGAAATAGGACAAAAATCACACTAGGCTCAGCCATCAGAGATGACCATAACATATTAGAATTTTTTTTTAATTCCAAAAGCAGTACATGTTTTTTATAAAAGGTTCAAGCAAGTTGATTATTTAGAGCAGAAAATGAAAATTGCTCTTCTCTGACTTTCTAGTCCCACTTCTTAGAGGTACCCACTATTAAAAGTTTTGTTTTATTTATACAAAGAAACAAGCACTTACTGTGTGTATAGCTTTTTCTTTGATTTTTTGAAACAAAAAAATCTGATCATTAAATATTGTTTTCCAAATCACTACATATAATTGTACCTCATCTCTTTAACAGTCTGTTATATAGCTGTGCTTTATTTAATCATTCATGGTCATTATGTTGTTTCCAATTTTGAGCAATTAAAACAAGAGCCTTAACCTCCATGACTATGGCCCCTTGGAAACCCTGCTAACTCAGAACTGAAGCCACTCCCAAAGCCTACTTTTCAGTCAAAGGTTAGATGGGCCGATAAAACAAACTGTAACACACGTGAAGAACGTGCTTCTTAGTGCAGTCAAGTATAGGAGACCAAATGGGCAACTTCTGCCCACAGGTAAGACGAGAAGGCAGTAAGGGACGAGATGGCAGTAAGGGACGGGAAAGGACAGACACAGGAATGTACATGGGGAACCCGGGATGGAAAAGGAAAGGGAGAGAGTGCTGACACGTTGTGGGGATCGCAACCAGTGTCACAAAACAATTTGTGTATAAGTTTTTGAATGAGAAATTAATTTGTGCTGTAAACTTTCACCTAAAGCACAATAAAATTTAAAAAACCTGTGCATTTGAAGGGGTGGGGGGGAACTAGAGCCTTAATGAACTGCCTTATACATGCGTATGTATACAGTATTTCCATAAAAGAGATTTAATTTTAAATTTTGATGCATTTTAAGTTTTGATGGCAAATTGCCTTCCTAAAAGGGTATACAGTCTTCACTTCAGTCTGCAATAATGAGAGTATCTGTTTCCACTCAGCTTCAGTGTTAGTGAGATGTATTCTTATTGTACTGCAGAAGCTCTTTACATGTAGCAGATATTAATCCTTCTGTTTAAGATCTTCCCCATTCCACCTTTACAAAAACATTCTTCTATATTTTCTCTTGGTACTTCTAATAATCGTTGTGTTTTAATCTTAATTCTAGAATTTTTTGTGCATGATAGGTTAAGAGACTTTTAAAAATATCAAATAGTTTTGCTACTGAAATACAGGTATAAAAATATTTTATAAGTTTGAAGGTAGCATAAAAACTAGTGGCGTTACAGGAATTGGGAGAAGAAATAATGTAGTGATTTTACTGTAAGGATCACATCTGAAAATAAATGCTCTCATTAACCCCTATCTCTTGTCATTACCTAATTCATCCTCCGCCTTCAAAATTCAGCTTTTGAGCATAGTTTTCTTTGGGAGTCTTTCTTGATCTCCACTGTGATTTAGATACTCTTCTCTTTTCTCTTAACATGTTTGCAGTGTGCTGAAGACATGAGTTATTCATCTGGAAATGAGAGTTATTTCTCAGTTTCTGTCAGTTGAAACTAATCAAAGAGGGAGGCATAAAGGAAGAGCTCACTAGTGTTGGTTAAAAATGATATGCATATGCACGCATGCATATATTGGCACTTTTAACCCACGTTACTGAGTTTTTCCTTGTATCTTTCTAATCAAACTATTACATTGGTATTTAGGTATTTTTTCATCTAAATATTTAATAGGTTCTCAAAAGATGGGAAGCTTTATTTCAGTTTTGCATTTATTTTGTAAGAACAAAGTGCATTTTAAGGTATAATCTCAGCTTCTTAAAAATTAAACTGTACTTTAATTTTGAGATTATTCAGTATTTTATGGGCTTATGAATGAGGCAGAGTTGGTATATGATAAATATCTGAGCAACAAGACAGAGGCAAAGCATTTAGACAAAATTTCAGGTGCTCTAAAGAGCATATTATTTAAAAATAAGTTACATTGGCAAATATAATGTGGAAGTATTTGCCAGATGTTTGATAAAGTATCTCTGTCATAAATTCTTCCCAAATTTTTCCATCCTCCTGATTACATATTTGAAAAAATGAAGTTAAAAAAAATAATACCCCTTACACTGTTAACCATTGATAAACTATTATTGATACTTTGGTATGCTTCCTGCCAGTATTTTTCCTTATTTATGTATATGTATGTACATAGTTTCCTTTTATAAAATTAGAATCATATTCTGTATAAACTGTTATCTTGCATTTTTACTTAACATTAAGTCTTGAAAGTTTCCCTGTGTTCTTCTTAAATTCTTTTTAAAAAGCACTGAGCATTCCATTGTAGGGTTGTACGTCCTGTCGCTGGGTGTGTAACTTATTTCCAGTGTTTTATATAAAAATGCTGTAGTGAATGTCTCTGCATAAATCATTCTGTTTATCCCTGACTATTACCTAAGGATAGATTCCTGAAAGTGAAATTATTGAATCAAAGATACAAACATTTAAAAGCCTTACTTTTCAGAAAAGTTTGATGTGTACCATCACTAGTAGTGTGAATCCCATTTTATTCTTATCATCAAAACACCCCCATTCTTAAAGAAAGAAATAAAATCTTTTTATTTGCTTGGCAAATAAAAATAAAATTTAGCTTGCATTTCTTGTTAGGTTATAACTAAATTTCTTTTTTTTAATTTTTGTGAATTCGATTTATTTCCATAATTTCTCAAAAGATACAAAAGTAACTAGATTTTTGGGTTTGCTATTTTTAATTTTCTTATCTTACTGGATTTGAATAAAAGTTAGTTGCTGTTGTTTTCTGAGTTCATTGTCTTATCTGAAAATAATAGTTATTTTTGCTTCCTTTCCAATAACCACAATTTTTGTGTCTATTTTCGATCTTTATTACATTGGCCAGAAACTCCAAGATATGGTTAAATAAGAGAGGTGATAATTGTCTTGGAATGCTTCGGGTATTTTTACGATTAAAGATGATGGCAGTTGTTGATTTTAGACATTCTGTATTATTTAGTTAGAAATCCTTTTGTTCCTGCTTTACAAAAACTAACAGTGTCTTCTGAATTTTATCAAATGCTTTTGTAATACTTATTTAGGTGATGGTATGGTTTTTTTTCTTTTAACTGTTGATAAGGATATATAAGAGTAAATTTTGCTAATAACCAAGGGTACCCTAATGCATATATTATGAGGAAACCAGACTCCACTTAAATTAGTCAAAAACCAAACCCGTTGCTGTCAAGTCGATTGCGACTCTTAGTGACCCTATAGGACAGAGTAGAACTGCCCCCTAGGGTTTCCAAGAAATGGCTGGTGGATTTGAGCTGCTGACCTTTCGGTTAGCAGCCAAGCTCTTAACCACGGCACCACCAGGGCTCCTTGTATTAGTACCAAATTTCCTGAAAGGATAGAAGAAAATCCTCGTAGATATTTAGTAAGAGTAGACAGGCTGTATGGTAACTTCTGTAGTTTTTAGTCTATTCAGGCATTCTTATTCATGAGTCAGGTTTGGTAATGTATATTTCCCCAGATCATATTTATTTGTTTAGAATTTCAATTTTACTATTATGTAATTATATATAATATTTTCTTATAATTAAAATCTGTGGTATTCCATTTCTCATTTTTTTACTTTATTATTTTTTTCTTGATTAGATTTGCTAGCTTTTTGTCTACTTAGTGGGTTTTTAATAACTGGCTTTGAGATTCAGTTAGTCTACTGAGTTTCTGTTTTCTAATTTATTGATGTCTACTTTTATCTTTACTTTGTTCTTCCTACTTTTCTTCATTCCTTTTCTTATAATTTTTCTAACTTAATGAATTCTCAGTTCAGTTTTCTTTAAGTAATAAAAGCATTTGAGGCTCTTAATTTGCCCCTGAGTACAGCTTTGGTTGCACTCTACTTTACATGAATGATGTTTTCATATTAATTACTTTCCAAATAGTAGTTCTAGTTTTGATTTCCTATTTGACTCAAGAGGTATTTAGGAAAGTTCTGTTTGCTCCTCTCTTTTCTTGCATTGTTGTCAGAGACTATAATATTTTAAATTTATTGAGGTTTTCCTGTGACTTAAAGCATAACCCACTTTGGTAAATGTTCTGTTGTGACAACTTAAGAAGAACATTTTCTGTTTGTAGGGTACAGAGTTTTATATGTATCTGCTCATTAGACCTTAATTGTTCAAATTATCTGTTCTTATTTTAATTGTCTTAATCTAAAAGACAAAAGGCAGCATTTGTTTCTGGAAAGCTTCTTCTCACATCAGGATCTTTTACATTTTTGTTTCCTCTGCCTGAATACTTCCCTTTATATGTCACTGTTTTAAATAAGCCTTCTTGATCACCTGTCTGAAATAACCTCCACCAGCTCTGGTGGCACAGTATTTAAGCATTCTGCTGCTAACCTAAAGGTTGGCAGTTCAAATTCACAGGCTGCTCCTTGGAAACCCCGTGGGGCAGTTTTACTTTGTCCTATAGGGTTACTGTGAGTTGGAATCGACTTGATGGCAACGGGTTTTGTTTTGTTTTGTTTTTTTGCTACCCCTGCTCTTATCTGACTTCCTGCCCTTCTGTGTGTTTTTTTTTCTTTATAGCATTTCCATCTGTAGTTATATAGTTTTTCGTCTGTTTTCTTTATTTATTTGGTACTGCCGTGAATGAATGAGTAGATGTCAGTTTCTTTTATTTCTGATTTTTATCTTGTGTTTTGATGCAGTATTATTTGCGCATGTGAAAGTTCTGTACTGCTAAAGATCTTCCTTATGGATTATACCTCGTCAATGAAAGTATCATATTTAATATTTTTTAATCTTGTATTTTACTTGTCTTAAATTGATACTTCCATCCATTCTTTGTTCAATAAATCATGACTGAACTTTTAGTCTTTCTGTGGCATTTTGTTTTAGTTGTTTCTCTTTTAATTTGAATGTAATTTTAATTTTCATTTTAATCCAAAATGAATGCTTAAAACATTTCCATTTATTGTCATAATGAGTACTTTTGGCTGTGTTCCCATCATTTTATTTAATGATAGCTGTTTTTTAATGATTCACTGCTGCTGCTTTAGTTTTCTGGGTTTTTTGCTTTGTAAATTATATTAGGTTGTTTGCTTTTATCTTCAGATATTTGTAATGTATACATCTTTTAAGCCTACTAGTTTATAGCTTAAGTGAACTCAGTTCTAAATCTAACTTGAAAACAAATTTAAAAGTTTGATTTGTCAGTCTAGGAGCCCTGTTGGCATAGTGGTTAAAACGCTCGGCTGCTAACCAGAAGGTCGGCAGTTGGAATCCACCAGCTGCTCCTTGGAAACCCTGTGGGGCAGTTCTCTTCTGTCCTGTAGGGTCACCATGAGTCGGAATCGACTCGACTGCCTTGGGTTATGTCTGAAGAGGGGATGGGGGAGCATTAGTGATTAGATGGTAGAATTCTCGCCTTCCAGTTGGGAATCCCGGCCAGTGCACTTCAGATGCAACCACCCCCCATCTGTCATTGGAGGCTTTCATGTTGCTATGATGCTGAACAGGTTCAACAGAGCTTCTAGTCTAAGATGGACTAGGTAGAAAGGCCTTGGAAACTGCTTCTGGAAATCAGTCAGTGAAAACCCTGTGGATCACAGTGATTTGATCTGCAATTGATGATGGGAATGACACAGGACCGACAGCATTTTTTTCCATTGTGCTTGGGGTCACCCTGAGTTGGCTGACTGGGCGGCAGCTAATGATAACAACATACCTGAAGACTAGTTTTTTCTCTTAACCCACCTTTACTTTATCTTCCTCCATGGTCTTTGGTACTTCTTCTGGGGCTTGAGGCTCCAGAATATTAATATATTTTTGTACATTTCATGTTTCTAACTATATCTTCTTTCAAGACTTTTATTTTGGTAATTACATTCAGTGTTAACACAAATTATCTAAACTTAATTTATGTAGATAGAGTGCTCATTACCAGTTTTCTCAATCTTACATTTTAAATTGATTAATCTTTCTCAGCTAGCATACATTTTCAGCTAATTTTTTTTTAGTAGGAGACCTGGAAGGCATATTTTTTGAGCCGTTAAATATCTGAAGCTTTCTGTTAATTATCTTCATATGTGAACAACACCTTGGCTAATTATAAACATAAAACAATTATTGGATTACTAACTTCCTCAGAAATTCTGTAGATATTGTTCTGTGTTGTGTTACACTGTCATAGCTGGCAACCCCACTCTCCCCCACCACCCGTTTTTCCTATGCCTGGATGCTGGTAGGATTTTCCTTTTTCTTTTCAATCAGATATTTTGACAAATTGTGTCTTGTACGTTGTTGTGGATTGAATTGTGTCCCCCAAAAATCCGTGTTGTAAATCCTAACGTCTGTGCTTGTGGTTATAATCCCATTTGCTAACGAGTTTTCTGTTATGTTAATAAGGCAGGATTAATACAGGGTGTGTCTCGAGTTAATGTTTTACAAGAGGTAAAAAGATCAGATTAGGCAAGAAGAGATGAAGGAAGACACACGCTAGTCCACATGAAGATCACCAAGGAACCAAGCGCTAAGGAGCTTCCCGAAGAGCTGACAGAGAGAGAAAGCCTTTCCCTACAGCCAGTGCTCTGAATTCAAACTTCTAGTCTCCTAAACTGTGAGAAAATAAATTTGTTTGTTAAAGCCACCCACTTGTGGTATTTCTGTTCTAGGTATTCCCTAGATAGCAAAGACATGCATATTCAATAATGTTGTCTGAAGTATTACCTTCTTACAATTTGCATGCTCTGTTCTATTTTTCATTTTCAGGAATGTCTTTGGTTATTACTTTTGTTCCAATTGTGTTTTCTTCCTTGTAATTTGTAGGTTGGCTTGCTGTTTCTGTCCCCTGTGTGAGCTTCTCAAATGCTTTTCCTTCCATTATTCATTTGATTTTCCTTTATTGCCTCCAATGTTGGTGTTATTTCAGCTATTGTAATTTTAATTTCTTTGCATCCTTTAAAATTTTGCCGAGCTCCCTTTTCTTCTTAATTTACTTACATTTCATCTTTGTCTTGTCTTTCTGTATATTCCTGTTTCAGAGTTTGTCAAGCACTGTTTAGATTTGTTCTGTGTCCAGCAGTAACTTACTTTCAAAATCAGATGCTGCTTTTATGTGAAGGATAATCCTCCCTCTTCCTTGTGCTGCAGTACTTGTGCTGTTCTATATTACCACACATGCATTTGCCAGAAACGTTTGTGGATTGTTCTTGCCTCTGCAGTTGACTGAAGTTCTGGTTGAGACCTTAGCCGAAGAATAAGTACACAGCTCCTAGCCTGATTTCCAATGGTAGTAGACATTCATCTAGTATGGTAGTTCTGGACTAGAATGATAGGATCTTAGTCTGCCCTATTTGTGCCTCTTTAGCTCTCTGAGCTGACATTGTGTGTGAACATCTCTAGTGTCTAGCATGTGCTGCTGTTAGAGCTCTTCCTGCTCATAGGCTTGTACCCACAACACTTGTATGACTACACCTCCCAGGAAGCCTTATGCCAGTCCAGGTTTTTCTGCCCTCATACAGCTCCACCTGAACCTTACATACACAGAGGCACATAGGCACTTCCTGGCTTGTTTTTCGGAACTTCCATGGTAGTCTCCCAAATATGTGTAGAAAGATCAGAGGAGAAGATAAACTATGGCTGCCACAAAACCACCTCTGCGTAGCAATGGGTGGCTAACCAGTTTGATTGAGACAGACTTTGGGTCTCTAAATAAAGGGATGGATAGCGGATATGGACAAGCTGTCTTCATATCTTTTTTTAGGCAGGTGATTGAACTTTATTTCATGAAGGAGCATGGCTCGATCATGAGTCTTTTGTTCGTTAAGATCACTTGACCTTATAGCTAGTGGAAATCCTTCAAAGGTCTGATATAAATAGTTTTAATTGGAATTTGAGACAGACTACATGGGTGACTTCTGATGTGATACCATTTTTTTTTACTAGAATAAGCCTGTTCCAATTGTATTTTTAACTTAGGTAAGTTAAGTAATCAAATAATCCGTCTGCTGTTGACTTTCATCTTCTAGTAAAAGATCTTACCTTATATCCATAGTTTATCAATTTGATAATAGGAAGATGGCATCTTGTTCCAATTTGCATTCTTTGGTGTCTAGTGAAGTTGAACACTTTTCATACATTTGTTGCTCCCTCTCTTTTTTTTTTTGAATTGTAGTTTGGGATTTGTGACCTAACTTAGGGAAAGCTAGACTTCATCCTGTTAACTTGTTTCTTCTTACTACTTTTTTAATAGTCTTTTTGTGGTAGTTCCTTGCCTGTTCTCTCCCCCATTCCCTACCTTCCAGGCAGTTTTAAAGCAGTTTCTGAGTCTCACCCCTTCCTTCATGCTTGGTTATTGTTTTACTTTTTCAGTGTTTTGATTGGGTGGAGGCCAAGGGGAAGAAGGAAAAAAAAAAAAGGAAGGAAAGATCGCTTTTGAATTACAAAGTGAATAGTAGTTTCTTGATACACACTGTTTCCTGTGTATGGAGAGATCTTCCTCTCTTACTTTGCCTAGCAAATACCTTCTCATCTTCCAAGAGCCAATCCTGATTTCTTTGCTAAATTACTCTTACGTAAATAGGAGCTCTGGTTCTCTTTTTTCCACAGCATTCCATTCACCCCGTCAGTTCTTATGTCATTGCAGGGTAGTCATTGGCTACTATTTGATTGTGAGCTCAGAACTGAGACTAAGTCTTAGTTATCTTTGATTTCTAGCAACTGACACATTTTAGATACTAAATAAATATTTGAATGAGTGAAATTAGGAGAAACTTCTATTTTATTTTAAGAGTTTTTTTTTTTTTTAAACAACCATGTCATTCCCCTGTTTAATAACTTTTTGTGTGAAAATATAAAAAATGGTTCTCTTTGGGAGATGGAATTATCAATATTCTTTGTGTTTGTTTTTTAGGCTCTGTTCTGGTTTGAATTTTTTGTAATGATCGTGTGCTACTTTTATTATCAGAATAAAAAAATACTGTTGCAACCAAACCCCTTAAACTTCCAGGCAATGCTGTTGCCCAGCACCTGTGACTTTATGGCCCCACTCAGCTTAATCCGTCTTATTTCCCACTACAGGTAGTCTCCAGTTTACAGTGTATTTGAGTTCTGACAAACTGTGTTTATGACCGTCTGGGTTTTTTTGTACATCTTTTTGTTAGTAATATGTACTACATAAAGTATTGCAGCATGTAATATGCTGATGTTAACCATTCTCAGATGTTCACTCGCAGATGTTCAAAGATCAGATTTATAAAGATACTGATAATAAAAGGCAATAATAATGAAAACTGAAAAATAAAAAAAGGCATTCGACTTAGGTCAGAATCAACTTGTGACAAGAGTCATCAGAATGTAACCCTATTATAAGTCGGAGACTATCTGTACTTGCTATCATATGCCCTCTAGTCTCCTCACTGTCCCATGAGGTAGATCATACTTACTGTTCCTGTTGCCTAGAACCCCATCTTCTGGTTAGGAATATGATCTGTTGTAAATTGACGAATGCTTGTATTAGGGATTGAGTGGTGAGTGGTGAGTGGTCTCATCCTGAATTTATGGTGATTAAGGTGTGGCAGGAGCCCTGGTGGCGCCCTGGTTAAGAGCTCAGCTGCTAACCAAAAGGTCAGCAGTTCAAATCCACCAGCCACTCCTTGGAAACCCTCTGGGGCAGTTCTTCTCTGTCCTATAGGCTTGCTATGAGTAGAAATCGACTTGACGGCAGCAGGTGTTGGTAAGGTGTGACATTCCTGGGTTAGTTTTATCAGTTGTGAGGTGCAGGAGAAATAGAGCATTTAATTGTCTTAGTTTTCCAGAATAATTACCTTTAAAAGATAGAAATGAACTTTCCTGGGTTTCCCTTCGCTTACGGAAGAAAAAAAAAAACCCATTACTTGTCACAGATGCTATCACAGGTAAAATCCTTTCATTCATTGATTTATTCATTCAATGAATAAGGACTGATCGCCTGTTCTGAACTAGACCCAAGGTTAGGTGTTAGTGATATAATAGTCAGCAAAATACCCACTGGATCCATGCTTGTGGAGTTTATAATCTGGTTAAGGAAGAGACCTGTTGACGTTGAGTCGATTCCAACTCATGGTGACCGTGTAGAATAGAGTATAACTGCCCAGTAGGATTTCCAAGGAGTGCCTAGTGGATTCGAACTTCCGACCTTTTGGTTAGCAACCGTAGCTCTTAACCACTACGCTACCAGGGTTTCCAGTTAAGGAAGACAGACATTAAAAAAGCAAATCCAGTGTGGTGAATGTTAAGACAGAAGGAACTAGTCTGTGTGGAGTGGGGGTGAGGGATGTCAGAGAAGGTTTCCTGAGAGAGTAACATTTAGACCAATAGTTGAAGTAGATGTTTGCCAAGTAGAGATGTTGGACACAAAAAGTAGGGTGACCAACTCATCCCGGTTTGTCCAGGGTTTTCTTGGAGCCCTGGTGACACAGTGGTTATGCAACTTGGCTGCTAACCAAAAGTCAGCAGTTAGAATCTACCAGCTGCTCCTTGGAAACCCTATGGGGGAGTTCTACTCTGTCCTATAGGGTCGTGTATGAATCGGATGGCAGCGGGTTTCTTTGTTTGGTTTTTGGTTTTAGCATTGAAAGTCCTGTGTCTCAGGAACCCCCTTAGTTCTGGGCAAATGAGATGGTCGGTCACCTACCAGAAAGTCTTCCAGGAAGGTCATGTGTGAAGGCCTGGGGCGTGTAGAGGGAGAGGCTGAAAAGAGATGAGTCTGGAAAGTTAGACAGAGGCCTGATTATGCATGTAATATTGGGCTTTGTCTTAACAGCCATTGAAAGAGTTTAACTAGGAGGATGAAGTGATAATGTTTAATATTTTTAAAGGTTGCTCCCTGCAATGTGAAGAATAAACTAGGAGGAACCAAGAATAGATGTGGGATAATAAGTAACAATGCTGAAATCTAGGCTGGGTTGACTTAGAACTTTCGAGGAAACTGTTTTGGGAGGCATAGATAGTTTGGGAATTGGGGTATCATGAATAGAGGTGTAAAATCCTGAAACATGATTTTTTAACATGGTTTTCCTCCAAGAAATTTTTTTTATTAAAAATTGAAAACCCAAGCATTTTCACTCCCACATTTTTCTGTCATTGGATAGAAATTTATTAGCAGAACAAACAATGCAGACAGCATTTTTAAAAGTGTTGATTATCAACCTTTATTTCAGATATGAAGAACAGCAGCACAGAATATAGACGACATGGCTATGAAGTAGTCATGGAAATGATTCTTTTCCTGAATACAGCAAAAATTATAACTTTAAATGGTTTTGTCACCCCCATTGAAAGGCTATATGATTATTCCAATGATGCTTCCATTCTTCAGATCATTTTTAGAACTCTTTGAATTGTTGTAGGAACTTTAGCATATTCTTTAGAGTATCTTCTACACATAACACACATTTAGTAGTACTGTTTTAAATTATTAAGAGGTATTTAAAAAGTAGTGTAATTTTTTCCATGTTTTAATTCAGGGCAGTATCTTCATTTTTGCATTTTCTGCACTTCCAGCTATGGTTTCCAATCCTAATTTGCTGTAAAGGTAATCCCATCAAGAATCAGGCTTGAGGCTTGCTGAAAATGAGCACTTCATACAGATTTTACACAAGCTAGTTACATTTTATTGGGTTAAGCTGGATAGTTCAGTTTCAGCAAAAGATATCAAAGCAAGTTGGGCTGGGGACCCGTAACGGTGGCCTTCTGACCTTTCCCAGTTTCCTGGTAGCAGATGCCCTTAGTCTTGGTAATGGTATTGTGCCTGGTTGGTGTGGGTCTAGTTCCTGGCAGGTTTCCAGAAACCTAGAGTGGAGGGTTACCAAAAATGCCTCTTAAGACTCCCAACCGTGTCACCCTGAAACTCCAACATAATTATCTTATTTGTTTTCAAAAACTGCCGTGTCACCTGACTCTAACATCCTTGTTCTGGGCTTAATTTCCTACCTCATTGTTCACGCTTATTCAATAATAAATAGGCATCATTCATGTTCAGCCTCATTATGACCCTGTAGCCATGACCAGTCTGTGAGCACGAGGAGATCATTATTTCTGTTGTTACAAGGTCTAGGAGGTCTAAGCATGGCAGGCTGGTAATAACTCATCACAGCTGAGGGCTAAGACATGCGCATTCAGTGTCGAGTGTACTAGGTGCCAGTTCCTGACCTTGAAACCTCATAGTCTAAGGACACTCAGGAATGCATTCTTATGCTATGCAAATTATTTATGCTTGCGGTTATGAAGATTCTGAAATAAAGCAGGACGTTAGAAAGTGTTATTTATTTATTTTAAAAAAACCAAACCCATTGCCATCGAGTTGATTCTGACTCAATGACCTTATAGGACAGAGTAGAACTGCCCCATAGAGTTTCCAAGGAGCAGCTGGTGGATTCGAACTGCTCATCTTTTGGTTAGTAGCTGAGTTCTTAACCGTTGTGCCACCAGGGCTCCTATTTGTTTATAGTCCTAAACTAATGAAGGTATACAGGGTATATTTGAATCATTATTTGAAGTGCGAGTTTAAACATTTGTTGATGCCTCTGTGTGAAAAGCATCATGATAGACACAGTGTCAGATAGGTACAAGGAAGTATGAAAAGTGTTCCTTACCAGTGAGGGGTTTATGATCTTGTAGAAAGAGAGGGGAAGAGTTAGAAGCCAGTGACTAAAGTTCAGGGAACTGTGTATGTGCCATATTAATGGATGAAACTGTATCAATCTGGGTCCAGTCAGGAAGTGAAACTATACAGTAATTTAAGCACAGAAAGAATTATTAACTATAACAGGATTGGAGTAATGAGGGATTGACTAGTAAAAAGCAAAGAGGACTCTGAAGAATATGGGAATAGCAGAAATAAGAAGCAGGTAGTATCCCTAGGGCTGAGATAGAGCACCCGGGGAAGAGCTTCCCACCCCCACCCATAGCTGAGATCCAGACCTTGTTGGAGAGATCACTGAATGGCTGGGAAGTCGCTGTGGTGCTGTGTTAGTGGAACCTGCTGGACATCCACCGTCAAGGGTGCGAGGGAAAGCTGTTCACGGGAAGTACTTCCCCCACTCCAAAACCACCCAAGGAGGTGGGGGCAGCCGCCGGCTGCTGGGTTGCTGCTGACTACTTTGCCTGATGCTGGAGGACCCACCTGTAGGACAGGAGCCTGGTGAGCTGGCACACCAGAAACAGGAGGCAAACCACTTCTGCAGCATCTCTCCAGCACCCTCTACTGACAGAGCTTAACATCACACTCTCATGTCCCAGATCCATTTTCACAGAGCAGGCAAAAAGGATGAATTTGGAATTGAGAGGCACAAAATTGATAATTGGCATGGGAACAGTATTAAGTGCTGTAGGAGCTCAGAGAAGGGGTAAAGATCCTATCAGGTTATGGCAGTTAAGGAAAAGGTGGTGTCTGAGAGAGAGCTTGTAAGATGAGTAGGTTTTTCTTTCTTTTTTTTTTTTTTAAATGAATATGACTTATTGTTTTTCCTCATTATAAAAACAGTGCATATTCATTTGAGAAAAATTAGAATATAGGCAAGGATTTTTCCTGTGGTGAATATTTTAGGGAGGAAGAAAAGCACTCAGCCTCATTACCTACAAAGAGAACCAATGTTCATTTCTTGATGAAATATGGCTAGTTAGTGGATATTGTGGAAACCCTGGTGGCACAGTGGTTAAGAGCTACGGGTGCTAACCACAAAAGGTCAACAGTTCGTGGGGCAATTCTACTCTGTCCTGTAGGCTCACTGTGAGTCAGAATTGACTTGACGGCAACGGGTAGTAGATATAGTAGGGGGAGGATAGCTTTCTATGATAGTGCTTGCCACTACTCTTGTATTTTGTTTATCAAAAAAATTGGTTTTGAGATGTAATAATGTTAAGCAACATAAACTGTCATTTTGAGAAACTTTCGCAGAACCTTTAGTGTTTACATGAAATTTATTTGCAAAACTTATTTAAGAAGTTTGTCTAGTGAGGATCTTTAGACAGTATTTTGCTGGTCTTTAAGTGACCATCAGGAAGGAAGTTTCAATTCTAATCAGTGATGGAACGTTGTGTCCTACAAGTTCATCATTGATTAGCTTGCTTCTTCCTCGCCCAAGGATTTTCAACGAATGCCCCTCATAAGAACAGGATCCTAGCAGACTCAATCTGGGGAAACAAATTGGGAACTGAATCTTGCCTATAAACTGTAGAGATTAATCCTGCCCTAGATATCAAAGACTGCAGGATTCTCATGAAAGAGAGTTTGTAAAACCCTGTCACTATTTCTTGGTGTTCACAGTTTAAAAGTTGAACAGTGATTCTAGAGAATGAACACAAATTTCTTGGGTGGGAATCCACAACAGGATTCTGTAAATTACCAGGATGTATAATGGTAGGCCCATCAGAGAAATACACTACTAAATCCAGACTGGTTCCTGTTGACTTGTCAGCCAATTGGTATAGAAGACTTTTAACCCAGTTGATAACCGAAGTGAAGTGTTTGCTTTCTTGTGTTTGACAAATTTAAGGAAAAAATTAAAATTTAATATTACAGTTTTAGTTTTTGGTATCTTTTTAGATCACAATGTTTGACTTCGAATACCTGACTTAAAAATAACCACTCTGACCATGAATGTGCGGTCGTGTAGAAACCTGAGGAACGTTTAGAGGGGTGCTGTCCAGTAGAACTTGCTGCAGTGATGCAGATGTTCTCTATCTGTGCTGTCCAGTATAGTAGCCACCAGCTACATGTTGCCATTGAGCACTTGAACTATGACTAGTGTGACTAAGAAACTGAATTTTATTTTTATTTAATTTTAATTAATTTAAATTTAAGTAGCCCTATATGGTGGCCCAGATTGGACAGCGTACTCGTAGAATGGTGTGTTCAGAAGCAAAAAAGAAAGAAGCTGTAAAGAGGACAGATAAATTGAAGACAACTTTAAGAGCAAATTCCCATCTAGGGTCGACCTGCCTACGTGACCATAAATCTGTTGCTGTCGAGTTGATTCGATTCGTAGCGACTTCATAGGTCAGAGTAGAACTGCCCCATAGGGTTTCCAAGGAGTGGCTGGTGGATTCGAACTGCTGACCTTTTGGTTAGCAGCTGAGCTCTTAACCACTACGCCACCAGGGCTCCGCCTACATGACAGCAGTCCGTATTCCCAAAGAATCTTAATTTGATACTGGGATTCTTTTTTTTTTTCCTCAGATTACTACTGTAATTAGTAAAATTTGACTAACTGAGATACATTTCTTCTTTTAAAAATACATATCCCGTGAATGGATGAACAAATTGTGGTATATACGTACAATGGGATATTATTCAGCCATAAAAGGAATGAAGTAATGACACATGCTACAATGTGGAGGAACCTCGAAAACACTATGTGAAGGGAAAAGCCGGACACAAAAGATTGTGTAAGATTCCATTTATGTGAAATATCCAGAGTAGGTAAATCCATAGAGACAGAACAGATCAGTGGTTGCTAGGGGCTGGGGAGAGGGAGGAATGGGAAGTAACTGCATAATGGGCCTTTTGGGATGATGAAATGTTTTGGAACCAGATAGAGGTATTGATTGCACAACATTGTGAATGTCCTAAATGCTGCTGAATTGTTCACTTTAAAATGGTTAGTTTTATGTTATGTTAGTTTCACCTCAATTCTTAAAAATGCATTTAAAAAAAAAAATCCCTCTAGTGATACCTGCTTCTATAATTTTACTTATGTACTGAATCTCAGTAACCATGTGTTGAACATATACTAAGTGCCAAACTCAGTACTATGTGCTTGTGGAAGTACAAGGATTAAGGCATGATTGCTGTCCTTAGGTAACTCCTAAGGGGTTAAGGGGGAGGCAGGAAGCGGTAAAGGGAAACTTCTAAGTCTTTTAAAAAAAAAAAAAAAAAAAAAACCTCTGTATGCAATTTGATACTGCTTAGGAATACTTTAAAAAAAAGGAAAAACTTTCCTTGCCTTTTAAAAAATATTTTTCAAATGAGGAGAGTTCTTTTGCCTCTGAGTTTTTGTCTTTGCTGGATGATTTTATTTCACATGCTCCCATGAATGTGAGCATTCCCAAAGTTCTGTTTTTGGTCTTCAGTTCTTCCCTCCCTCCCTCCCGCCTCCCCATTAACTTCAGTTTTCTTCCTTAGTTTGCTGTCCTTTTTCACCCCTTGGTAGTAACTTCCTCTGTGCTGTTATCAATGCCAAGTATGGGAGACACATAGCATCTCCTGGCCAGGGCTGACAGATATAGGGCATATGTCACCACTCCTCGGTGGACACGGAAGATGTGAATATGCTGCTGATCATGGCACTCATTCCCACAGTCTCAGCATTCTCATCACAGTGTATAGGTTGATGTGGCAGCCACACTCTCAGTCATTCCGAGTTATTCATGTGGAGTGAAACCCGCTCGCCGTTGGTGATCTATAGTTAGTACCTGGAATATCCAACCTCCACTTTCTATCTGAAACTCTGCCCTTTATGCCATTTATCAAGTCACAGTCGGGCTCTTCCACAAATCTTTCACTGTCCGTCCTTGATAGAAGTACTTACTCCTCTCTGCTCATGCATTCATTCAACAGATATCTATTGATTGCCTACCATGCGCTAGGTTCTGTTGGATTATGAGGGGAGGTGAGGCATTTGAAATGTGGACTGAAACAGTTAAGAGCCCGCATGCCTCCTCAGTCTCTCGTTGTGGTGGTGATCTGTTAAGGTGGTGCAACCTTAAGATGGGAGAACTCAAGATCCCTGCATCACCTTAAGGAGAGAGCTAACCTCCTCAAATTTAGTGTGTACCAGAAATAAGACTTTTGTGTTAAGCCATTAAGATTTTGGGATTTGTTTGTTACCAATGCATAGCCTATCCTATCCTAATACAGGATTGTTTCCACTCTTTTACTGTTATGACAGTGCTGCTATGAATATTCTTATACATTTGCACACGGGCAAGAGTGTCTCAGGTATGCACAGCTGATTGTCGTTATGCACAGTGGTTATGTTCTATAAAGTTTCCATGAACACTGAATTAATGAACACTGAACAGTGATCAACATCTGTCGGCCACAGTGTGGACTAGTACTCGTGGGTAGTTCACAGTTTTAACATTAAGTTGTGATAACATTTGATGTTGTCTGTCTTTGTGAAGGAGTTGCTAAGATTAAAAGCACAAAAATCAACGTGGAACAGAAAATGAGAGTGGGTGGTATCCAAGATTTGAGAAGTTGTACAGTGCATATTAGGTGCATATTTCCCATTAGTAATTAAGAAAAATGTTGTCAGTAAAGTGAAAATTATGAGTTTTTTTTTTTTTTTTTAGTAAGCAATGGATTATTAGGTTGGGTCTTTTTGGTATTCTGTTATAAGCTGTGTTGTTATTCTATTTATATAGGTGATTTTATAAAATTTAAAAAGTTCTAAAATCAAATATGCAAAGCAAGATATAGAACTCCAGTTTATCACCCAGTTCCCTCCATTTTGTTTCCTCCTTCTCCCAGCATAATCATTAAAAAACAAATTATTTGTCCTTCCATTTTTCAAAAATACAGGCACATATATATGTGTGTATGTACCTTCTCCTCACTTATCGAATATCTCCTTATCTGACACTTTGCATTTACAACAATAGTAAAAGTCTACCATCTGACTATTTTGCACATTAATGATGTATGTCTGGCAGTAATGAACGCCGAGGTGCAAGGCAAGAGTAACGCTGACTTTGATGGTTAAGGTTATGTGTCAACTTGACTAGGCCATGAAACCGTGAGTCATGGTTTGGTAGTTATGTAATGATGTAATTTGGCATTTATGTAATGATGTGATCTGGCAGTTATGTAGTGATGTAATTTGGTCGTTATATAATGATGTAGTCATCCTCCATTCTCGTATAACACTAATTTCGCATAACACCAATTTCGTATAATGGCCTAGTCTTTGGAACCTAACCATGTCAGTAAAGTGAGGAGAGGGTGTATTTGTGTATGTATATTGATATGCCTCCTATTTTAAAAAAAGAACTGGTAACATACCATACATGTGTATATTTTCCCATTTTGCGTTTTCATTTAATGGTATATTCTGGAGATCACTCCATGGCAGTAAGTAGAGTAATTTCCACATTCATAATTATAGCTTCATAATACTTCAGTGTGTTGCATACTGTCTTAGTTATCTAGTACTGCTCTAACAGACATACCACAAGTGGATGACTTTACCAAAGAGAAATTTATCTCCTCACAGTAAAGTAGGCTAAAAGTCCAAAATCAGGGCGTCAGCTCTGGGGGAAGGCTTTCGTGTCTCTCTCTCTCTCTCTCTCTGTCTCTCTGTCTCTCTGTCTCCATCTCTCTCTCTCTCTGTCGGCTTTCTCATCAATCTTCCCTTGGACTAGGAGCTTCTCTGCTCAGGGACCCCGGTCCAAAAGACGGGCTCTGCTCACGGCACTGCCTTCTTGGTGGTATGAGGTCCCTGACTTTCTGCTTGCTTACCTTTCCTTTTATCTCTTCTAAGATAAAAGGTGGTGCAGGCCACACCCTAGGGAAACTCCCTTTACATTGGATCAGGGATGTGACCTTAGTAGGGTGTTATACAATCCCACCCTGATCCTCTTTAACATAAAATTACAGTCACAAAATGGAGGACAACCACACAATACTGGGAATCATGGCCTGGCCAAATTGATACACACATTTTTGGGGAGACGTAATTCAATCCATGACACATACCATAGTTAATTGTTAGTCCCTTGTTGATAGCCATTTAATTGCTTTCAGTGTTCTAGTGTTTTTGCTGTTGTAGATAATGCTCCAATGAACAGCCCACTGCATTATGTCTTTTTGTATTTTCTGCCAGTGTATTCTTGGGATGGATTTCTAGAAATGGAATACCTGGGTCAAAGGGTAGAGTCTACACTTTTAAACACTGTGTGATACAGCTTTCCTTTGAAATGAAAATTATAGATTATTTAACCTGTCCTCTCGCAGAATTTCAGAGGGAAAAATCAACATAATGCTCTACCTATAATAGAAAAAGAGAAAACAATATATAATAAAATACATGTTTCCGTTTGTAACTTCTTGATCAGAGCTGCACTGGAGCTTGTATCTATGAATGGTCTGTGCCTCAGTGCATTCTCACAGAGGTATAGTGCCGTTGGTGACTCAGCCAGCAGGAGGATATTTCACTGTCTTCTTTTATATCAAGGAGTAAGCGTACAGTTCAGCTGCCACTTCCATGAAGTTTGTCTTTTTTTTTTTTCTCTTCTGGCTGATTCTAAGAACTTTTTGTCTTTGATGTTCTTAATTTCGCTCTGACATGTAGAGGTGTAGATTACTTTTTATCCTCCTTGGGATTCATTGAGTTTCTTCAATTTATGGATTGGCGTCTATCAGTTCTGGCAAATTCTCAGCTACTAAGTTAGTCAGTGGATCAGTCTCGATTCACTCTACTATCTCCTTCTGGAACCCTAAATAGTTGTATGTTAGATCCTTTGTGTCCAAACTACTCAGGTTTTCTTTCATACTTTCTCTTAGTGGTACATTCTAGGTACTTTCTTTAGATACTTCTCCCAGTTCACAAATTCTCTTACCAAGTCTATGCTGCTTTTTCCTTCAGAGGTTGAATTTTAATTTTCAGATATTGTATTTTTTCTTACTGGAAGTTCTGTTTGATTCCTTTTTTCATATTTGCTTTTTTTCTGCTCTTATTTTCAAACTTGTTATTTTTTGTCTGATCATCTCACGTCTGTCGTTTCAGCCAGTTGGCACTCACGGTGCCTTGTTCTCCTTGTATGTTCTATTACATTCAACTGTGAGATGCTCCTTTTCTTTAAAACTTTTATCTTCGGGTATTATTTGAGGCCTGAATTGAAACTGATTTCCCCCAGGAAGTCTCTATATTTGCTTCTGCCATTCACCTGGAAGTATGGCTAACTTGGGACCACATTCAATTAAACCTGTTTGAGTTTTTTTTTTTTTTTTTTGTCTTTCTGCTCTGTACCAAACTCAATCCAAACCTGATGCCGTCAAGTTGATTCCGACTTATAGCGACCTTATAGGACAGAGTAGAACTGCCCCATAGGGTTTCCAAGGAGCAGATGGTGAATTGGAACTGCCGACCTTTTGGTTAGCAGCTGAGCTCTTAAGCACTGCAACATCAGGGCTCCTCGGACTCCATAGCTGGAATGAATTCAGGTCATAAACCTGCATGAGGACCATTGTATTGGTAGGATTCTTAAGGGATTTTTTTCCCTTTTACCCAGAGGGTTTATTTCTGATTTGCCCTTTTATAGATTATAGCCTTTTAGGTTTTATCCTTATGTAGAGGGACTCCTGTTAGATTTTTTAATTTAGGCAGACTCTGCGTTTCACCTGTTACCTGTCCTCTGTAACAGCCATCACAGTAGAAGCTTAAGATCTCCAGGGTTTGATCAAAATCCCCCAAGAATAACTGGATTAGTATATCGGTTACTCTTGAGTTCCTGGTTTTACTTTGCTTTGGGGCTCTCTGGAAACATCCCGTTCAATTTACGAGCCCATCCATGCATTTTAAAAGATTTGGTATGTTATTCATGCTTTTGAGTTTGAAGCAAAGCTTCTCTTCATTTTCCTTCTTCCTTTACCAGCCCCCGATCATGCTTTCTACATCTCTTCTCCACTTGCCCTTTTTTTGTAGTTTTGCTACTAGTGGGCCTGATGTTACGGTCATTACCACCAAATGAGAACACTCCTTTCCTTCTGATTGTGAATCTTCTGTTCATAGTGTGTGTGGTCAACTTCAGGTGATTTGGGGATATTATCATTGCTGCATTTGCTCTCAAAGGCATTTTGAGGGTTTTTGTGGGAAAGGGGCTATTGGTGTTGGGTCTCTCACAGCTTACTGAGAGAGAGATTGTTAGAAGTCTGATCAACTAGTACTGTGTTAGTATATTCATAGTGTACTGAAAAATATTCATTTGTTATTTCTGTAAAATGTAAGTAAAAATGCAAAACTGTCCTTTTTAAATCATTGTTTCTTAGTAGTATACAGTTTGTACTTGGAGTACCGTAGTTGATCTCAGTAGATTAGAATAAAGTTTGTAATTTCCGGTAGTTGGATTCACTGGTTCCAGACAGCACTGCCTTTTTTTTTCTTTTTAATTTCTCTTGTATATTTAGCTACCCCTGGTCTCTTCCATGCAGGAGAAGGATGTGGCAGTCTGCTTCCATAAAGATTTACAGTCTTGGAAACCCTATGGGGCAGTTCCACTCTGTCCTGTAGGGTCGCTATGAGTCGGAATCAACTTGACTGCAGTGGGTTTGTTTTTTTTTTTTTTTTTTGATGAGTCTCTCCCATGAATCAGAATCGACTCGACAGCAACTGGTTTTTAGTCTCTTCCACTAGACAATTGAGGAATTGTTTGTGTTGGGTCATGTCACGGGTAAACAATGGGCCTGTTAGAAGAGCGCAGGGTGTTTTGGGCACACTTTCTGTTTCGCCTACTTGTTTTTCACTGGAAAGTAGCAAAAAGTGGTGGAATAGATTTGGAGAGAGGCGCTACTTACCGTTTGCTTTTTATTCATACAACATTCTTAAACAGTGTTTGAGGAAAACATAAGGTAAATCAGTATTTTATCATGGATTGTTTTTATATTCTTTATTTGTTGTTTCTGGCTGAAATACAATGTGAATGTAAAGAACGTTATCACAACCTTTATTTGGCACTTTTCAGGCATTTTGACCCCATCAGTAGAAGCTGTGCACACAAAAGTACACTGCTTTACAGAAAATTAAGGCCATGAATCAGCTCTTAGAGGGAAACTGTAAATCTTTCCAAAGTTTTTTTTTTAATTGATACAGGGTAGTTATAGTATAGCATGTTGTTTAGTGAAATGCTGTTTGATAAAAAGAACTAATGAATTCAGGAAGAAGAATATTTCATTTGGAGCGCAGACTGTGGTACCATAAATCAGAACACGCTATTGTCTAATACGTGCAAAGAAGTGTGTTAAACATCCACTGCCATCGAGTCGATTCCAACTCATAGTGACCTCATAGGGTTTCCAAGGCTGTAAATCTCTATGGAAGCAGACTGCCACATCTTTCTCCCATGCAGCTGCTGGGAGTTTCAAACCACAGACCTTTAGGTTAGCAGTCAGTCGCTTTTACCCACTGCACCACCAGGGCTCCTTGTTAAAAGTTATATCAAAAACCCGTTGCTGTCGAGTCAATTCCAACTCATAGCGACCCTATAGGAGCAGTTCTACTCTGTCCATAGGGTCACTATGACTCGAAATGGACTTTACTGCAACGGATTTATGTTCTGAAAGTTGCCTTGTAACTTCATCTGCTTAGAATTTGGTATTGCTTCTCATAGATGGTGCTTAGTCTCTCTCTGAAGCCCTGGTGGTGCAGTGGTTAAGAGTTCAGCTGCTAACCAAAAGGTCAGCAGTTCAAATCCACCAACCCCTCCTTGGAAACCCCGTAGGGCAGTTCTGCTCTGTCCTGTAGGGTCACTATGAGTCGGAATCGACTCGGCAGCGGCAGGTTTGGTTTTTTCGGGTATGCTTAACTTTAGAGAAATTTATTATTTCCTTTACTATTTGGGAATAATTTTAGATTTATGGAGAAGTTGCAAAGATAGTAGAGTTTCTGTATACCCATCACCACCTTCCTCTAATTTTAATATATATATGCACATATATATATATACACACACACATACATATATACACATAAATATGATTCTCTATAAAATAGGGCATGATAATTTAATATAAACTGATGACAGATTCTATCTAAAGCTCACTGATAGGTGAAACATGACTAAAAATTGCCAGTGAATCTTCTATTAAAAAAAAAAAATCAAATGCATGTTGTCCAGTATTGTGGTTAACAAAATGGGTTCTGGAATCAGATTACTTCGGTTGGAATCCTCCTGGTGCCACCATTTACTTAACTGTGGGACCTTAGGCAAATTACTCAACACACTTTTAATTCTGTCTGTGTACAAATTGATTTTCTCCAGATTGATTGAAGTCTGTGGGGCTGTCTGCAGAGCTCACAAGAGAATGGAATGTGTGTAGGTTAGAATAGCAAATTTTCAGAGAAACCAAATCTTGTATCAATGGCACATCCTCATCCTTTGGGAAAGTATATCAAAGCCGTGTTGTAATCAGAAGGCTGCTTGGTGGGCATGGAATTAGATTGGGGGGCATTTGTTGATCTATTCAATAGCTAAGCATCCATCTCTGCTCTATAAATGGATCTACCAGACAGAGACCCTGTGATTGGCTGGTCAGGGCACATTTTTCCTGTTTGGGATTCTCTTTTTTTTTTTAATATGTCATGTTGTTTGTCTTTCTGTTGGAACATTCTCTTAGAATCAGTTAATTAGACGAATAGCTGTTGATATATTACTGTAATCATGCTTTCCAGAAACTACTGTAGTCCTATTAACTGGACTTTGTTTTTCAAACATTCCTTGGCTACCCATTTACTGACTTTGTTAAGGGAGATTACCTATGTTTATAACCATTTTCATTTCTTACTCATTAATTTTTCTCAGTTTCACTCTAAATGGAGAACGTTTTCTAATTTGGGGCTGGTGGGGTTATTATTGTTTTGTGTTTACACCTGTACTGTGTGGATATTTAGAATAAGTACTTTTTTCTTGATGGCTTATGGTTAAGGAGAATTTTAACTATTTATTTTCCTTGTTATTAAATGTATGTTTTTTGCTTCTCTGTTTCAGGCCATTTCATAATTCTAAATCATGTCTGATAACGGAGAACTGGAAGATAAGCCTCCAGCGCCCCCTGTGCGTATGAGCAGTACCATTTTTAGCACCGGAGGCAAAGACCCTTTGTCAGCCAATCACAGTTTGAAACCTTTGCCCTCTGTTCCAGAGGAGAAAAAGCCCAGGAATAAAATCATCTCTATATTCTCAGGCACAGAGAAAGGTAAATGGTTCTTGTGGTTTTGAGACTGTCATTTGGTTTAATGTTTATTTATTACCCATGTTGATATCTTTTTAATTGAGTATAATATGTTGATATCTTTTATGGTGAGAATAGTGTATTTGGTGAGCACAATAAACAGATCCAAGAAAACAGCAGGAGAAAGGTGGGGTGCAGAACTCAAATTCTAGTAAGAAGACCAGACTTAATGGTCTGAATGAAACTGGAGGAACCGCAGAAAGCATGGCCCCCGGATTCTCTATCAGCTCAGAACTAGAACAGTTTCTGAGGCCAACTCTTCAGACAGGGGCATAAAGTGATACTCATGAGGAGTGTGCCCTTAGCTCAAGTAGATACAAGAGACTAAACGGGCAACTTCTGTCCGGAGGTAAGATGGAAAGGCAGAGAGGGTCAGGAGCTGGTCGAATGGACATGGGGAATCAGGGGTGGAAAGGATGAGTGTGCCGTCACAGTATGGGGAGAGCAATTAGGGTCACGTAACAATGTATGTATAATTTTTATATGGGAGACTAACTTGAAATGTCAACTTCATTTAAACTTCAACAATAAACAAAAAAAAAAAGGAAAGGGAAGCAAGCAGAGAGTTGGGGACCTCATACCACCAAGAAAGAAGCACCGGGAGCAGAGCACATCCTGTGGACCCGAGGTTCCTGCGCAGAGAAGCTCCTAGTCCAGGGGAAGACTGATGATGACTAGGATCTTCCTCCAGAGCAGACAGAGAGAGAAAGCCTTCCCCTGGAGCTGATGCCCTGACTTCAGACTTTTAGCCTACCAGACTTTGAGAAAATAAATTTTTCTTTGTTAAAGCCAAAAAAAAAAAAAAACAGATCCAAGAAAACAATTGCTACACTATTAGAAAGTCTAATTTATTTTAAACTGTGATAGAAAAGAATAAAACTGTAAAGTTGTTACTTATCTTGTCCAATGAATTTCTATACTCATCTCCTTCATTTCTTAGACTGTTGTTGTTAGGTGCCGTTGAGTCGGTTCCAACTCATAGCAACCCTGTGTACAACTGAATGAAACACTGCCCAGTTCTGTACCATCTTCACAGTTGTTACGCTTGAGCCCATTGTTGCAGCCACTGTGTCAATCTGTCACGTTGGGGGTCTTCTTCTTTTGCGCTGACCCTCTACTTTACCAACCATGATGTCCTCCTCCAGGGACTGGTCTCTCCTGGTAACATGTCCAAACATGTACAGGAGATGAAGTCTCACCATCCTTGCTTCTAAGGAGCATTCTGGCTGTACTTTTTCCAAGACAGATTTGTTCGTTCTTTTGGCAGTCCAGGGTATATTCAGTGTTCTTTGCCAACACCGTAATTCAGAGGCATCAATTCTTCGGTCTTCCTTATTCATTGTCCAGCTTTCACATGCATATGAGGCAATTGAAAATACCATGGCTTGGGTCGGCCGCATCTTAGCCCTCAAAGTGATAATCTTTGCTTTTGAACACTTTGAAGAGGTCTTTTGCAACAGATTTACTCAGTGTAATACGTCGTTTGATTTTTTGACTGCTGCTTCCATGGGCATTGATTGTGAATCCAAGTAAATTGAAATCCTTGACAACTTCAGTCTTTTCTCCGTTTATCATGATGTTGCTTATTGGTCCAGTTGTGAGGATTTTTGTTTTCTTTATGTTGAGGTGTAATCCACACTGAAGGGTATAGTCTTTGATCTTCATCAGTAAGTGCTTCAAGCCCTCTTCGGTTTCAGCAGGTAAGGTTGTGTCATAAGCATATTTTAGGGTGTTACTGAGTCTTCCTCTAGTCCTGATGACTTAGACCATAATTTATGGCTTCCCATCATTAATGAGATTTATGATATTTGAGAAGATTTGTTATTATAAGAATTGTGATATAGTATCCATGATCCCCTGTCTGAAATCCCTAGACCCAACTATGTTTTTGGAATTAAGAGTTTTTCTGATTTTTGAGCAGTAATACTTTTTCAGTCATGTATTCTGTAATGCCCTCAGAAGCATCTGAGGTAGCACCAGTAATCAATACATGGACGCATCTCTGGCATAATGTATGTCCAGTCCAGAGTTTCTTAACCTAGGCACTATTGACATTTTCTGGCCAGATAATTCTTTGTTGCAGGGAGTTGTCCTGTGTATTATAAGCTATACAGCAGCATTCCTAGCCTGTACCCACTAAATGTTAGCACGTTTCTACCCAGTTGTGACATCCAAAAATGTCTTCAGACATTGCCAGATGTCCCCTGAGGGCAAAATTGCCCCCATTAAGAATAATTGGTCTAGTGACACAAGTGGTGTAAAGCCTATAAATCACCTTATGTAATTTGAAATCACTAAATTAGTTTTGGTGCCAAACTTGAGAAACTTTTGGTTTTAAGACTTCTGTGGATTTTATAATTATAAGGATAATATTGTTTATAAGGATAAAGGTCTATTTAGGTAACCTTAATCATGGTAATATAGCTCTGATAGGTATGTGGTAATAGATAAAAGTGGAGATGAAAATCTGTCTCCTAAGTTTACAGGGAGAACGTGTGTTTTTCAAAGGTTGAGAAACTACTGAATACATTTATTAGAAGCTTAATAAATGACATTTAAACAAAAGCTAGGCTGCATAAGCCACCTTTATAAACTGCTTTACTTTTTTATAGTCTCATCTCATGTCCCCTTATTTAATGACCTAGCCATTCGAGTGGAACTCTGGTCACTGCTCACATATTATAATTTTTGCCTTCAATTTCCATGTTCATGCTGTTTTCTTAATCTAGCATACTCTCCTGTTTCTATTGACCCATGCTTTTCCATATTTAAGACCTGAGTCAGAACTCATTTTCTGATTAGCTTGATTAAGTCCATTCCATATTTACCATGGACTTATTTTGGACCATAAGTTAGAATACACTTAGAGTTTTTTATAGCCCTTCCTCGTATTAGGTTTTTAGATGTTTGTGATAGATTGCATACAGATGAGCACATAAAACATATATGCGGTTTAAAAAATAAGTATGACGTGAATAACTGTCTAACTGCTGCCGAAGTCAAGATATTTTATATCTTACACCTTATGAGCATCCTCCCATTGTGTGCCCCTCCCCAGTTATAACGCTCTTTCCCTCCCTAGATGTAACCACTATTCTGAGTTTTGTGGCATTGTGCTTGAGCTTTTTCGTTACAGTTTAACTACTAATGAATACATTTCTAAGCATTGGAATTCATATGAGTGAAATCCCATTCTTTGCATTCTTTTGGGTCTTGCTTCTCTCATGCAGTAGTATGTCCACAAGGTTTGTCCACTTTCTTGTGTGTAGCAGTAGTTTGTTCATTTTTGCTGCTCTGTGGAATTCCATTGTATAAGCATATCACGGTTTATTTATTGTTTATATCATTGATGACGTTTGAGTTGTTTCTAGTTGGGGCTATTATGAACCATGATGCTGTGAACATTCTGAAATCCTGGTGTACATGTCCAGTGTTTTCTCTAGATTAAGTGTATACCTGGGAGCAGAATTGCTATGTGTGTACACCTTCAGCTTTTACAAAGTATCACTAATCAGTTATTGTACCAGTTGGCACTCTCACTGGCAGGGCCTGTTGTTCCAGGTCCATGCCAGCGTTTGGTATTGTCAGACTTAAACTTTTTACGTGTCTGGTGACTATGTGATGGTGTCTCATGGTTTCCATTTGGATTTCCCTGATTATCATAAAGACAGGAACTTTTCATATGCTTATTGGCCATTTGGATTTCCTCTTCTGTGAAGTATGTGGCCAAGTCTTGCCCATTTTTCTGTTGTTAGTCTTTTCTTTGACTTGTAGGAGTTCTTCAGATAGTCTGAATGCTAGTCGATTTTCTGTTATTTGTATAATCTTCCCTTTTCATTCTAGCCATGGTAACTTCTGATGAACGGAAGTTCTTAATTTTAACATAGTAGAATTTATCAGTCTTTTATTAAGATCAAAAAAAGTCAAAAACAGAAATTTCATGTACACGTAATCCCCAGCTTATGATGTATTTGTGTTACTATGAACCACACTTAACGCCCATCAGGGTTTTTGTTTTTTGTACTTCTTATTGTTAGTAATATGCACCATATAGTGTTACAGCGTGTTAATTTGCTGATATTATCCCATTCTCTGATATTCAGTTGCATATGTTCAATGTTACGATTTATTAAAGATACTGATAATAAAAGTTAATGCTAATGAAACCTTAAAAAAAAAAAAAAATCAGGTGTTCGACTTACATCAGAGTTGACTTACGACCGAATCATCGGAACTGAGCCCTGTCTTGTCAGGGCTCGGCCTGTAGTTCCACCTCATACATTTATGGATTAGGTTTGCTGTCCTGTAAGAGAAATTGTTCCCTGTTCCTAGATCATACAGGTATGTTTCTAAGAGTTTTGCCTCTCACATTTAGGTCTTAAATCCATCTAAGATTAATTTTTTTATAGTATTTTAAGCCATGTACATGGCATATCTCTTGATTTATTTAGGTCGTATTTAATGTCTTCTTTAAAAGGTCTTTTTTCCACAGGTTTTCCACATTTTTTTTGTTTATTCATAGGTTATTTGATATTTTTGATGATATTAAAGTTTGTGTTCTCTTCATGATGTTTTATAGAACTGGAGTTGATTTTTGAATATTGAATTTGTAGCAGTTTTGCTGAGTTATTATTTATTTTTATAATGTATCTGTAGATTCCTTGAGTCTTTCTACAGACACGTATCTGCAAATGATGACAGTTTGTCTGTTTCTTATTCTTGCCTTACTGAACTGGCTAGGACGTCTTATAGAATACTGAATAAAATATTTGGCATCCTTGTCTCGTTCCTGGCCTCATAGGAGAGGCTTTCAGTGTTGTACCATTAAATGTGTATGTTTGCTGTAAGGTTTTTGTGTATTTGCTTCATCTGGAAACCCTGGTGGCATAGTGGTTAAGAGTTCGCTGCTAACCAAAAGGTCGGCAGTTCACATCCACCAGGCGCTCCTTGGAAACCCTGTGGGGCAGTTCTGCTCTGTCCTATAGGGTCGCTATGAGGCAATTTCCTTCTATTCCTCGTTTACTGAGAGTTTTCCATGAAAGAATGTTGAATTTCATCAAATGCTTTTTTCGGCATCTCGTGATGACCAAGTCACTTTTCTCCTTTAATTTTTTAGTAGTAGTTCATGTGTTTACTGATGAGATTGGCCTGTAATTTTCTTTGCTCGTACCTCCTTGTCTTGTTTGGTATCAAGGTTACGCTAGCCTCATAAAATGAATTGGAGAGTGGCTTAGTTATCTAGTGCTGCTACAACAGAAATACCACGAGTGGATGGCTTTAACAAAGAGAAATGTATTTCTTCACAGTAAGGTAGGCTGAAAGTCCAAATTCAGGGTGTCACCTCCTGGGGAAGTCTTTTTCTCTCTGTCGGGCTTCTTCTCTTTGGTGTTCCCCCTGACTAGGAGCTTCTCTGAGCAGGAACTCCGGCCCAAAGGACGCACTCTGCTCCCAGCACTACCTTCTTGATGGTATGAGGTCCCCTTGTCTCACTGCTCACTTCTGTCTTTTATATCTCAAGAGATTGCCTCAGGACACAATCCAGTCTTGTAGATCAGGTCCTGCCTTACTAACACAACTGCCACCCATCCTCCCTTATTAACATCATAGAGGCAGGATTTACAACATATAGGAAAATCACCCAGTACCAGGAATCATGGCCCAGCCAAACTGATATACACTTTTTTTGGGGGACATAATTCAAACCATGACAGATACATGAGGTCACCATGAGTCAAGGGACAACTCAATGGCAACTATCAACAAAAACAACATGTCTGCTTTTACACTACCAGGGCAGAGTTAAACAGTTGCAAATGAGACTATAAGTGACCCACAAATCCTAAAATACTTAATATCTGGTCTTTACAGGGAAAGTTTGCCAACTCTTGTCCTGAAACAGATCAAATCGTGTCAAGTAGCCCCATATCAGAACTCCCATGATTTCCCATTGCCAGAGGATTAAGACTAAAGGACAACCTTAGCTACACTGAGCCCTTGACATTCCTATGTGTGTGCAGGAGATGGGAGGGTGGAGCGGCATCACTGAGTCCAGTCAGAGATCTTAGAAGATGCTAGTAGGGGAGCACAGTCTTGGATTGAGGGAGTAGCAATGACTTCTTGAGGGAGCTGGAGCTGGAGCTGGAGCTGGTGGGAAAAGTATCAGGCTGGGATGGGCTGAGAAGCAGGGCAGGCCTTTCAGGCAGGAGATATGGCCCAAATGGACTTACAGAAGCAGCAATTCTTTGCACAGGATTGAAGAAGTGTAGAGAGCTGAGCGAGGGTGTGACTGGGACATGAAGGGGAGAAGACCACACACACAGTGAGGCTAGGTCTTAGGGGGCAAATGATATAACCTTGAGCATTTGGCTTTGACCTTGTAGCCTGGAAGCTTTCATGAGCTATGCATTAGATGAGATCCCATTTTAGACTTGATCACCCTACCTTTTGACAGTCAAGAGAAAAAGGTTTGAAATCCTACTCAGCATGTACTGGGAATCCCAGTATCCTTTCAAATCTTTCACACCCTCTCCAAGGTAGAGTCAAGGGGCTCCTTATTTTAATTAGAAGATAGAACGCTCAGTTCATGCTTCCATGAAATTAGTTTGGCTTGAGTATAATCTCATACGTGAGATGTGTCTTCCATTTTTCCACAACGCAGCACTCCACCCTGGATACTGACATGCCCAAGTTGTTTCAATCTCTGAAATATAATGTTCCCAACACCAAGCTGAGTGATCACGATTACAACAATAATAGTAATATTAGTATTAATAACAGTAATAGTATTGCCAGGAAATATTGCAAGGATTTTACGTACATTAACTCACTCTCAACAAACTGGTGTTTACCCAAACAACACTGAAAGCCACTCAAACCTGAATGTTAGACAAGTCATTTGATCAATTCTTTTATTTTATTTTATCGTTGTACTTTAAGTGAAAGTTTACAATTCAA
>NW_004443962.1:5338709-5361019 GCF_000243295.1 Trichechus manatus latirostris | reverse complement strand
TCCGGGATTTTTTTTTTTAAACTACTGATTCACTTTCTTTAATTGTTATAAGACTTTAAAATTTCTAGTTTATTGTCATGAAGTTATTTGTAATATCCTCTTAGTGTCTATCTTAGTTACTTCTACCAGTGCTTTCCTTTAATTTATTCTGATATTCTTATTCCGAGTTCTTTATTTGTTTGTTTGTTTGTTTGGGATTTTTTGTTTTGTTTTCTGAGAAAACATTAATTTTCAGCCTCATTTCAATATGTGCATTTTAAGGCTATACATTTTCATCTAAGTGTGTTTTAGGTTCTTCCCACAAATTTTGATACATGATACGTTCAGTGTCAGTTCAAATATATTTTTTATTTTCACTATACTCTCTTCTTTGGACCTCCATTTTATTTATATACGTACTTAGTAATTTGTAAATATATGGGAGTTTTCCCGTTGTCTTTTTGTTACTGATTTCTAGTTTAATTGCATTGTAGTCAGAGAACAATCATTTTAGATTTGTTGAGACTTCCTATATTTTTATTTTTAATTAAAAATATTTTTCTAGCACCCTAATAGAACTCTTCAGTTTTAATGTAATATATACATGTATATAGTTTTTACATAATTATAGTATGCATATATTTTCTGCATGCTCTTTAAAAATTTAAGTTCTTATGTAGCTTTCATTTGGGCAACAGCCTTCTAAAGTGATTCAAACCAAAACCTGTTGCTGTCGAGTCAATTCTGACACATAGTGACCCCATAGGACAGAGTAGGACTACCCTATAGGGGTTCCAGGGAGCAGCTGGTGGATTCGAACTGCTAGCCTTTGGGTTAGCAGCCAAGTTCCTAACCACTGACCCACCAGGGCTCCCTAAAGTGATTAGATTTGTAGAAACTGGGATCAGGTGCAGGGTTAGTGGCACTAACCTTCTTTTCCTGGGTTGGAGGCAGGGCTTCGAACCCCTGCTGATAACTTGCATTTCTGACAAGTTCCCAGGCAATGCTAATGCTGCTGGTTAAGCGACTAATTCTGAGAACCACTAGGAGAGCAGTGGTTCTCAAAATTTATTATACATGAGAATCATCTGGGAGTCTTGTTGAATGTAGATTCTGATTCAGTATATCTGGAGTGGAATTGCAAATTCTCAGCAGGGGTTCGAACCAAAATGAACTGGTTTGAAGCCCTGATTGGAGGTAGTGGCTTGATCTGGTGCAGCTTCTGGTATCCTCCCTGGTAACTCCTCCCCCGGGCATACCTGAGTGTTTCCTTAGTTCAGGGACTTCGTAGCAAGGGCATGGAATTACTTATCTGCTGTGATGGTGCCATGGAGATCATGTATGGAGCTCCTTCATCGCTTTTGATTTAGAAGTTTTCAAAAAATATTTCCTTTGTGTATACCACAGAATTAGTATTTTCCGATTGTTTTAATTATCTCTTTTTAAAAAAGTACATCAGATTTATTTTTGTATGGTACAGGTCGCACTTTTAAGTGGGTGTTTGACAGACCTATGTAGGGTGTCTAGAGGAGAGTGAAGAGTCCCTGGATGGTGCAAACAGTGAAGTGCTCGACGTCTAGCCAAAAGGTTGGCAGTTTGAACCCACCCAGAGGTGCCTCAGAAGACAGGCCTAGTGATCTGCTTCCAAAAGGTCACAGCCTTGAAAACCCTACTGTGCAAGAACAACAGAGGACAGTGATCGTTATAATACGGTCTCTGAAAACCATTTCATCTAAGGTACAGTTTAACAAACTGAAGATATTTAGCCTGGAGTGGAGAATATCGAGAGCATGGTGGGTGTTGTTAATTGCTTCCAACTCGTGGTGACCTTATATATCACGAATGGAACGTCACTGGTCCTGCGCCATCTTCATGATCGTTGGTATGTTTGAGTCCATTGTTGTGGCTGTTCATTTCATTAAGGGTTTCCCTCATTTTCACTGACCCTCTACTTTACCAAACAGGACGTCCTTTTGTAGCTGTTGGTCTTTCCTGATGGCATGTCCAAAGTAAGTGAGCCAAAGTTGCTCCATCCTCACTTCTAAGAAGCATTCTAGTTGTATTTCCTCTAAGACTGATTTGTTCATTCTTCCTAGCAGTTCACGGTATATTGAGTATTCTTTGCCAGCAAATGCATCAAGTCGTCTTCTGTTTTACAATTCTTTTTAAATATTTCAAAAGGATTTCATGTGAAATAGATGTGTTGGGTTTGTTATAGATCTATAAAACAGTGACGGTTTCAGGGAATCTGAATTGGATTTGATATGAGGTAGGCCTTTCTAAAGGGAATTTCCACTAACGGTGGAAGTTACAGGAAGGCAGAGTTTGGCTAAATACAAGGAAGCCTTTTTAAACATTTAAAGGTGTCTGACAGTGGAGGAGATTGCTTCTGGAAGTGACTTGGATCCTAGCACTGGAAGTGTTTTAAATAAAGGCCAAAAGGTTGCTTAAGGCACGTGTTAGGGATTTTGTAAAAGGATTCCTGCACTGGGTAGGAAGCTTCACTGTGACATCTAAATCCCCTTTTATTTGTTAACCTGTAACATTGTGACATTTTTGTGTGCTCGGATTTGAAGGTTTCCTTTGAACGTCATGCATAGACTTTCATTTAACTTCTCAATTTTTCTTGTTCAATAATTTTAAGACTTTAGTCTTACTATTAGGAATGTGTTTTTAAATGATTATTCATATTACTGTTGATACTGATTGACTGTCAGATATATTCTAAAAGTTGTAATCCTTCTTCTGCCTCTGTCCCAGTAAGAATACTAACCCTTTGTCAGTTATGTTGTATGTCGTCTTCCAGATTGTGGTTTGTCTTTTTGTCCTGTCAGTGGTATCTTTTGATGAAGAGAAGCTATTAATTTTGATGTAGTTGAATTGATCATGTCTTTCCTTTATGGTTTGAGCTTTTTGTGTTTTAAGAAATCTTTGCCTAATAACATAGTTCATAAAGAAAATGTTCTACATTCTACTTTGGTGAATAGTGTCTGGGCTCTTAAAACCTTGTGAGGGGCTATCTAAGATACTCCACTGGTCTTACCCTGTTGGGAGCAAGGGAGAGTAAAGAAAACCAAAGACACGAGGGGAAGATTAGTTCAAAGGACTAATGGACCATAACTACCACTGATTGCTCTGACAGGGATCACAGTAAAGGGTCCCGGACAGAGCTAGAGAGAAATATAGATCAAAATTCTAACTCACAAAAAAAGATCAGACTTACTGACCTGACAGAGACTGGAGAAATCCCGAGAGTATGACCCCCAGATACTCTTTTAGCTCACTACTGAAGTCACTCCTGAGGTTTACCCTTCAGCCAAAGATTAGACAGGCCCATAAAACAAAACGAGACTATAGGGGTACATCAGCCCAGGGGCAAGGACAAGAAGGCAGGAGGGTACAGGAAAGCTGGTTCTGGGGAGCACAAGGTCAGAATGGGGGCAGTGTTCACATATCGTGGGGTTGGTAACCAATGTCACAAAACAGTATGTGTGCTAATTGTTTAATGAGAAGCTAGTTCTGTAAACCTTCATCTAAAGAACAATAATAAAAAAGTACAAAAAAAAATCTTTGCCTAACTCAGGGTCAAAAAAGATATTTTCCTATGTTTTCGTCTCAAGTTTTTTAATTTGCCCATTGCAGTTTAAATCTTTGATCTGCCTGGATTTGATTTTTGTGTATCTGAAGAGAAATCCATTTTCACTTTTTTTTAGAACATGGATAACCAGTGTCCCAGCATCATTAATTGAATTGCCTGTCATTTCGCCCACTGAGCTGCTATATCAACCATTATTTATCAGGTTTCCAGGTATACTAGGGTCTGTTTCTGTGTTCTCTATTCTTTTCCATTGGCTTGTTTTTGTGTACCTGAGCCAGTACCATTCTGCCTTAATTACCAAAACTCATAGTAATTCTTAATACCTGATAGAGCAAGTCTCCTACCAGGTTCTCCTTTATTATTTTCAACCTTTTGTTCTTCTGTATACATTTTAGAATCTGCTTATCATGTACTTAAAAAAAAAAAACCTGTTGCTATTTTTATTAGAAATGCATCGTATCTGTAGATCAGGTTGGGGGGGATTGCATTTATCTTTGTAATGGAGAGTAGAACTGCTTGGAGGGAGGTTTAGGAGCACCTGGTTTTTAGTTTGAGACAAAGACAGAGAGAGAGATGGACTATTGGGAGGATTGAGTGCTCCTTGATTCCTCCTATTCCCTGGGGATCTGCCCTCCCTTTCCAACCCAGTCCCCCCACAATTATACTGCTTCTGCCTGAAAGCTGACAGCCCTGTCACCGTGGCCTGGAGCTTTGGGGGTTAGGATGTTGGGAGAAACCTGTGTATGCATGCGCATCCATGCTGATGCGCACAGAAACCAGCCTACTGGGCTGTTCCCACTGTGTCATCCCATTCATTGCCCTGGTGGTTGCCTGCCCTTCTAGCTTTAGCCACCTCCCGCTTTGCTGCAGTAGTATTCTTCCACCTATATCCTGAGTGGCTTTTTCTTTCTTTATTTTGATCCTAATTGCTTTTTATCGTTTGGACATTCCTCATAGTTTTTGGTCCATGAAATATAGTGATTTGGTATAGAAGGAGAGGGCTGTAGTATGTGCTGAATTCATCATCTTGAAATAGAAGTCTAGAGGGAAAAATTATATGTTATTGTATTTTTAAAAATCACAATGACCCTAAGATTTTTGCCATCTCTAGCGAAAGCTTGATCTAGAGTTTTTTTTTTAATTCTACTCCCAAATTCACATCCCTTAGTGCTGTCATTACTAACAAAATGAAACTTAATTTTTTCATAAAGAAGAAAAGATTCAGGGGTGATTAATTACTGGTTTTTGTCACAGTGTTACTGGAAAAAAGTAAGAAAATTGGTAGTTATACCTTTTATGGTAATTTTATTCAACAAATGTTTTCACATATCTGCTGTATGTGTTGTGTGCATTGTGGGAGCCAGTAGAGAGACGGTGATAAGTAAAGCAGATGGTGCCCCTGCCCTCGTGGCACCAGTTGAAAACTATAACTAACCAGGTGCTGTCGAGTCGATTCTGACTCATGGCACCCCACGTGTGACAGAGCAGAACTGTTGTCCGTAGGGTTTTCAGTGGCTGATTTTTCAGAAGTAGATCACCAAGACTTTCTTCCTAGGTGCCTCTAGGTAGACTCAAACCGCCATTAGCAGCTGAGCATGTTAACCGTTTATACCACTCAGGGACTCCGGTACTATTATATAGTTACAAACTGTGAAAAATGATACAGGCATAGTGTCAGATGCCTGTCTAACCTGGAGTATCAGGGAAGGCTTCCTAAGGAGGTGGCATGAGAGCTGAAGCAGAAGGATGAGTGAGTGAAAGGACAGTTAAAAAGTGTGTCCCAGGCCTAGAGAAGAGCTTGTTTTCGTTTCCCAGACCCCGGAGGGAGCATGGCATGTTCACGGGACTGAGTGCAGCCCCGTGTGATTCGAAAGCAGAGAGGGAGGGAGAGAATAACAGCATGGTGTATGTAGGGAACCGCAGACAGCAGAAGAGACTGAAAAGGTAGGCGAGGACCAGGCAATAAAGGGCCTTGTATTCCATGCCACAGAGCTCAGATTTTATCCTGTTTCCTGGGGAACTATTACGGAATTTTAAACAGAAGAAGAGACACCTGCTTTAGATAGAATAGACTGGTAGCTGTGTAGATAATAGATTTTCTTGGCGGTCTAAGGCTGAAGTTGGAGACTAGTTAGGAGGCTTTTGTAGTAGTCCAGGTGAGAGATGGCTTAACCAATCTAGTAATTATTAATAATGAAAATGCAGTGAGCTATTATGTTGGCTTGTTTTTATAAGTGCTTCTATTTAGACAGCTAGTATCGAGTGGTATAGAATTTATTAACTTAAGTAATTTTCCTGTCTAATTATTCAACCTATGTGTACCTCCGCTTCTGGGTGTTTATAAAGGTGATAGATCTGTAAACATCTGGTCTAAAAGTCTAATTCTAAGATTAATACTAGTAGCATGTACTTCTCTGCCTATTTCCTAGAGAATGCTCTTCTGTATAATGGAACACATTTCGTTTCACCAGTTTCAAGCTATTCTAGGTCAAAAGAACAAAGGAGTGAGTAGTCACCAATTCTGTTAGACCGGAAACGGAAGAGTCTTCCTTTTAAAGAGGTGGGACTTTGTTAGTCTTAGACTGTAGCTTAAACGTAGCCTAAAAGGTGTTGGACCTAAAGGCCCTAAATTATTTTTAAAATATATAATGGGGTGGGGGGTAGCTTTTTACTATTGTGGTAAAAATATACATAACAAAACATTCGCCAGTTCCAGTTTTTACATGTACTACCTGTATTCGGCAACATTGATTACGTTCTTTATGTTGTGCAACCATTACTACTGTCCTTTTCCAGATTATTCTACCACCATTAACATAAACTGCATGCTCCCTATGAAATGACTCCCCTTTTCCCCTCCATGCCACCCCCTGGTGACCAGTAATAAGCTTTGATTTCTGTCTTTTTGTCTGTTTCATGTAAGTGAGATCATACGCTATTGGTCCTTTTGCGACTGACTTACTTCACTCAGCATAATGTTTTCAGGGTTCATCCATGTTGTGGCATGTATCGGCTTCATTTCTCTTTATGCTGAATAATATTTTATTGTATGGATATACTACCTTTTGTTCATCCATTCATCATCATATCCAAACATTTTGGTTGTTCCCACCTTTTGACTATTGTGAATAGTGCTGCAGTGAACATTGGTGTACACGTTTCTACTTGAGTTCTGCTTTCACTTCTTTTGAATATATACCTGGGATTTAGATTACTGGGTAATATGATAGTTCTGTGTTCAACTTCTTGGGGAATCGCCAGACTATTTCCCACAACGCTGTATGTTCAGATTTCTCTACATCCTCACCAACACCTGTTAATTTCTATTATTTTTTGTCATAGCCATTCCGGTTTGGGTGAGATGGTATCTCGTTGTAGTTTTGATTTGCATTTCCCTATTGATTAATGGTGATGAGTGTCTTTTCATGGGCTTGTTGGCTATTTGTATATCCTCTTGGCTGAAATGTTTGTTCAGGTCCTTTGCCCTTTTTTTATTGGGTTATGTGTCTTTGTTGTTAAGTTGTAGATTTTTTTAATATTTTGGGGGTATTAAACCTTTATCAGATATATGATTCCCAAAAATGTTCTCCCAATCTGTAGATTGTCTCTTCACTTTGTTGATAAAGTCCTTTGATGAGCAAAAGTATTTTATTTTGCAACTCATGGTTTTGGTGTCATACCTGATAGTCCATTATTAAAAACTAGGTCTTATAGCCATACCTCTATGTTTTCTTCTGTGAATTTTATGGTTTTAGTTCTCACGTTTAGATCCTTGATACATTTTGAGTTGGCTTTTGTAAATGGTGTGAGGCGTGGATCCTGCTTCATTCTTTTGCATGTGGAAATCCAGTTTTCCCAGCACCAGTTAAAGAGACTCTTTTTTCCTCCATTTAATGGACTTAGCACCCTTGTCAAAAATCAGTAACCATAAACGTATGTGTTAAATTTATAATTTTTAAAAGAAGTTTTTGCCAACACTTGACTCAAGGGCCCCACCTCTTGGCTGCAGGTTGCTGCCTGCCTGCTACTGTTTTGTTGTCTAATGAAGCTGGAAAATAATTCTGAGAATCCTTTTTTTTTTTTCTTTCCTAGTTGACTGATCAATTGTGCATTTTATTAAAAGAAATCTGTTGCACTGGTCAGTTAGTTGCCATCAGGTGATCCACTTGCCTGGTGAACATCCTGTAGATGTGACAAACAGCATGAATATAGAAGTGGCAAGTTGAGTTATTTTAAAATTATTTTATTAAACATAAACAGATTTCCTCCCCAGAGCTATCTTGTCTGCATAAGATTATTCTTATTGGTCCTTTTAGGTCTTGACTTTCACAGTTGTATAACAATATTAAAGATGCTGTATTTATATAGCAATATCCCTCTAGCACATTGTTCAATTTGAGACATGGTTTAGAATCTATTTGTTTTAGATACTGTTCTTAATATCCCTTCCCCTTCTATTAGTACTAATAAATCTAGGCAGCATTTGTGTTTGTGTGTGTGTTATGTAAAAACAAATGAAGTTAAACAGATTTTTAGAGTATTGTGTCATTTTCTTTTGAGTAGACTAATGTATGTAAGTTTATCTTAAGTTATGCTTAATCATTTTTATGTCTTTCCTTTAACCTTTTATTCTATATCCCTAACATAACATGAAACCTTCTTCAATATATAGTTCTTAGACTCTAACCTTTGTACTGCAAGTTCCAGCTTTGTTACCAGCATTCATTCATAAATAGAAAATAATTTATTTCACCATATTCTAACTTTAAGAAGTGTGTACATGCTTACTATAGATGCTTATATGACCATGAAGAAAGATGTGGAAGAATACACACTGCATTGTTAACATTGGTTATCTTAAAGAGTTGAAGGTGAAGAGATGTGAGGAGAGAATACTAGCTGTTTTCTTTGTATTAACATGGTTTAACTAGTGAAAATGAGCACATACTGTTTTCATTTAAAAAAAAAAAAAAACACTTGTAGAAAGAAAAGTATGAGTTGTTAGATATTCAATCCAAGTAACAATATTCCCCAAAGTTTCTGTGTAGTATATCATGTTTTTCCTTTATTTTGCTAACTCTTTTGAAATATAGCACACAAAGGTAATAGTTTGAGTGTTGTTGTAATTATTATTGCAGTTGCTCTACCAGTAGGTCAATTTTGTAAATATTTAAGTATGTAGTATTTGCCTAAAGGTGTGATAGAAATATTGACATCTGGCCTCAGGAAGCTTTCAGTGTTACTGGAAAGATAAAATATACCATGTGAAATAGTAAATTGAAAGATGATGACATAGCATATGATTAAGTGGGCTGAAATAGTTGAGAAAGCTTTTTTATAGAGCCACTGGACTTTGAAGAATGGATAAGATTTGCAAAGTTGACTACTGTAAATTTATAGCCACCTACCTTGACTGGGCCTTCATTACTGTTCTACTGTGTTGAACTACTTCACTTTTCTATTCCCTGCAACAACTATTTCAAACTTCGTCTACTCTTAAAACTTCTCTCAGTGTCTGACCTTGTTCTTACCTCAAAATATAACCAGCAGGTGAGGCCCATCTTACTATAAAATATATAAACCTTCCTTTGTCCTTCTCTTACAATGGAAGATATATCCCTCTCTAATAGAGACACATCTTTCAACCTGCACTCTGGATTCCCTCTGCAAATCAAAACCTCTCTAGACCCCGTATCTATCCAGTTACCAACCCAGCTCTCGCTTTCTCTTCACAGCTAAATTTCTTGAAGAGTTTAACTTACTCTGTTCTCATCTCCTGTTTACTCCAGGGTTCATTCTGGTTTGAACCCCTGCTGAGAATTTGCATTTCCACCCAGATATACTGAATCAGAATCTACAGTTTAGCAAGATCCCCAGGAGGTTCTTGTGTATAATAAATTTTGAGAACCACTGTTCTACTAGTGGTTCTCAGGATTGATTCCTAACCAGCAGCAGTAGCATTGTCTGAGAACTTGTTAGAAATGCAAATAAAATGCAGAGTCTCAGCAGGGGTTTGAACCAGTTCAGAGCCTTGGTTTACTGTGCCTGAATAACTGAAGAGAAACATTAGACCAGGGAGCCTCAAATTTTAGCACCTGGAGTACCCCAACCCCAGAGTTTCTGATTCAGTATGAGGTGAGAATTATAATTTGCATTTCTAACAAGTTCCCAGTGATGCTGCTGGTCTTTGAAAACCACTGCTTTAGACCACAAAATACTGGTGAGTTGGAAGAAAGGAACTGAGCAAGAAAGGGACAGAAGGATGGCTACAACTTTAAGCACTCCTCTCCACGGAGTTTAAAACTTACTCACAAACACACAGATCATTCTTGATCTCACATATTAAAATTTTGTATTTTGAAGGGACAATCCAAGACAAGCTAAAAAATTGGTCAGTAAAAATGCAGTGTGTACATTACAGCTGACCCAATAGAAATAAAGAGAATTATGACAGAATATTATGAAGAACTGTATGGCAACAAACTGGATAACCTAGATGAAATGAACAAATTCTTAGAAGCACACAACCTATTCAGACTGACTCAAGAGGATATAGAAAGTCTCAACAGACCCGTAACAGGTGAAGAGATCAAATCAGTGATCAAAAACTTCCCAACAAAAAAAAGCCCTAGACCAGATGGCTTCACTGGGAATTCTACCAAACATTTAGAGAATTAACACCAATACTGTTTAAACTTTTCCAAAAGATAGAGAAGGGAAGAATACTCCCTAATTTATTCTGTGAAGCAGCCATAACCCTGATACCCAAACTGGACAAAGACACGACAAGAAAAAACTCCAGGCCAGTATCACTTATGAATATAGATGCAAAAATCCTCAATGAAATACTAGTGAATAGAATCCAACAGCATATTAAAAGAGTCATACACTATGACCAACTGGGATTTATTCCAGGAATGCAGGGATGATTCAACATTAGAAAATCAATCAACATACTATACCACATCAGTAAAACAAAGGAAAATAACCACACGATCATCTCTATGGCTGCAGAAACAGCATTTGATAAAATCCAACAATGTTTCTTGATGAAAACCCTAAAGAAGTTTGGAATAGAAGGGAAATTCCTCAGTATGATTCAGGGCATATATGAAAAGCCAACAGCCAACATTATACTTAATGGAGAAAGACTGAGAGCTTTCCCCTTGAAATTGGGAAAAAGACAAGGGTGCCTGCTCTCGCCGCTTCTATTCAATATTGTGTTAGAAATCCTAGCCAGAGCAATAAGACAAGAAAAAGAAATAAAAGGTAACTAGATTGGAAAAGAAGTAAAATTATCTCTATTCATGGATGCTATGATCCTATGTATAGAAAATCTCAAAGAGTCCACAAGAAAACTTCTAAGCTAATAGAGGAATTTAACAAAGTTGTAGGGTGCAGGGTCAGCAGACAAAAATTACTTGGGTTTCCGTGCACCAGCAATGAGAAATCTGGTAGGGAAATTAGGGAAACAATTCCATTTACAACAGCATTTAAGAGAATAAAATACCTAGCAATAAATCTAGCCAGGGACGTGAAGGACTTATACAATGAAAAATATGAAACACTGCTAAAAGAAATTAAAGACTTAAATAAATGGTAATATGTTCCGTGTTCATGGATTGGAAGACTTAATGTTGTTAAGATGTCAATACTACCCAAAACCGTCTATAGACTCAGTGGAATCCCAATCAGACCTTCTTTATAGAAATAGAAAAACCAATCCTCAACTTTATATGGAATGACAAGAGGCCCCAAATAACTAAAACAATGTTGAAACAGGAGAACAAAGTAGGAAGACTCACATTTCCTGATTTTAAAACATACTATATAGCTACAGTAATGGTACAGTAATGGAATAGCCTGGTAGTGGTATAACAATAGATAGATAGACCAATGGACTAGAATTGAGAATCCAGAAATAAACCTACACATCTGTGGTCAACTGATTTTTGACAAGGGTGCTAAGTCCATTTGATGGGGAAAGAAGAGTCTCTTCAATAAATGGTGCTGGGAAAATTGGATTTCCACATGCATAAAAATGAAACAGGATCCATGCCTCACACCATACACAAAAACAAATTCAAAATGTGAATTCAAATTCAAAAAGTTCAGACTAAAACCATAAAATTCTTAGAAGAAAATGCAGGGGCAGTGCTGTTGGGCCTAGCTTTCAACAGTGGATTTTCTAATGTAATAACAAAAGCACAAACAGCAAAAGTCGAAATAAATTGGGCCTCATAAAAATTAAAAACTTTTGTTCATCAAAACACAACCAAAAAAGTGAAAAGATAAGCTACTTACTGGGAGAATATCTTCAGAAACCATATATCTGACAACATTCTAATAACCTAAATATATATAGAACTTTGACAACTTGACAACAAAAAGACAACCCAATCATAAAATGGACGAGGACTTGAATAAACATGTCACCAAAAAAGACATTCAGATGGCTACCAAACATATGAAAAGATGCTCAACGTCATTAGCTGTCAGAAAGATGCAAATCAAAACCACAGTGAGGTACCATTTCACTCCCAGTAGGATAGCTAAAATAAAAAAATAACAAATTTTGGCAAGGATGCGGGGAAATTGAAACCCTTATCCATTGCTGATGGGAATGCAAAATGGTACAGCCATTATGGAAAACAGTGTGACAATTGCTCAAAAAAACTTAAAATAGAACTAAACATAGACCCAGCAATTCCACTCCTAAGTGTATATCCAAAAGACTTGAAAGCAGAGACTCAAAAAGAGACGTGTACACCAGTATTCATTGCAGCACTATTCACAATAGCCAAAAGGTGGAAACAACCTAAACGCCCATCAGTAATAGTGTATTCCCTGCTAAGTCAGTAGTAACTTTGTAAGCAAAGAATAGCTAGCATACAGTACAATTTACAAACTTTTATGTACAAATCTATCAAACAGCACATTTAGCGCTTTTTCGTCAAGAGAATCTTGTGGTTCAACATGCAGAATGGCCACCATGCCTCTACTTACTTTTTGTCCCAAGGCCCAGCTAAAATGATAGTGGGGGGGGGAAAAACGTATTTTTCAAATGTACAAGAGATTTCAATACACATTTGGAAGACTGAAGTGGTAGAAAGTGGTAGCTGACTAAGCAGAACAGAGGAGCATTTGCAGAGGGAGTGTCTATGAGAAGTGAAACCGGTTTTCCTTGTAAAAATCCTGGAAGCTCAGGATTTAGAGGCACAGAATACTGTGTGTATGGAGGGGTGGCAGTGTGGGGATAAGGGTAACACACAAGGCCAAAAAGAGGGGGAATTGGTTGAAAGTCTACATACCAAAAAACCAAACCCATTGCTGTTGAGTCGATTCCAATTCATAGCGACCCTATAGGGCAGAATAGAACTGCCCCATATGGAGCACGTGGTGAATTCGAACTGCTGACCTTTTGGTTAGCAGCCATAGCTCTTATCCACTATGCCACCAGGGTTTCTGAAAGTCTACATAGGAAGTGGCAAAGACCTCCCCCCCAGAAGTCCCTCCTTTACCCCATACAGCCATGCAAATATAACTCCCACCCTCTAGGGGAGAAAAAAGAACAAAATGATGTTTGCGTGTATTTCAGGAGAAATTAAACCTGCGAAACTCCTGCTTCTCGTCAGGGGAGTGGAGAAAAGGTAAAGCACCAGAGTAAAAAAGGTGGATTTAGTAAAAGTTAACATACTCAACTCCCTTCCTCTGCCTGCTTTCAGAACACTTGTAGCCTGGCTCATAGCCCTCAGACAAGAGATTAGAAGGTGTTTCTCTGGAAACGTATGTCCTGAAAAAATAGGTAACACTCACCCTACCCCCATCCCCAATGAAAAAGGGGCTTATCTTCAATTAGCTTTTTTTAAATCCTTTTCTTTCTCTATGAGTAGACAGTGAAGGATCACCAGACATTGGGAAAAGCCTTCAACATAAGAGAACTCAAAACAATGGAGGGAAAAGGAACTTAAACAGAAAATGCAGGGAAAAAAAAAACAAAACAGTCAGCACACACACACATACTGTATGTAATCTTCAAAGAGAGAAGATAGATTGCATCCATGAAACAAGAAAGGGGTTCTCAGAAAGAAAAATCAGAGAACAATCAATTTTAATTTTTACAAAATCAACATTTAAGATTACCACAACAAAATATATCAATAGGAGTATTGGACAATAGTGAAGGAAATTCTCCCAGAGAGTTAAACAAAAATACAAAAATGGAAAATACGAGAGAAAAGATAACAGAGGATCAGTCCGAAATGGACTGGTGTGACTAATAGTGAAAAAAGAAAAATAGAGGAAAGGAATTTATCAAAGAAATAATAGAAATTTTCCACATCTTAAGGACATGATTTCTAGATTGAAGGGACCCACTGAGTATTCACACATTGAATGAATGATGACCACATCAAATGACATCGTCTTGAAATTTCAGAACACTATAGATAGTAAAACTTGTTATACTTCTAGCCAAGGTGTAGTAACAAGGACTGAAATTACCTTCCTACCTAAAAATACTAGAAAACTGAGGAAAAACGTATAAAACAACAGTTTTCAAGACAAAGGACCTCAGGCAGTGAATGAAAATGATGCACTAGAGATGAGAAACAAATGAGATTAGCCCTACAGTTAATCCAGTTTACTACCTAGAAAGAGTTTCCAGCACAGGGAGGGGGAACTCTGTGGACTCCCCGAGTTGAGAGATAGACCTGGGAATGTAGGGCAGCCAAAGCAGCTAGAATTTGCAATGCACAGTACCAGAGAAGAAAGAGCTGAACAGAGAAATCTACAGAGGCGCTCCCTCTGAGTCTTCAGTAGCACCTGCTTATGAGGAAATTACCCAGAGCTGGAGAAAGGACCACCGAAAAAGATTAGAAAAAATAATCCTCGGAGCTGGCATAGGGCCCAAAATGTTTCCTATTCCCACCATCCGGAGTAGAAAACATTAGGTGGCAGTCTTGCCTCAGTAGTGGGGGAGGATTAGCCCTAGATGAAATGCTGCTCCAGTCATGCCGAACAAAACTTAAAAGTAATACCTGAAAGGATCACACTATTTCTAAGTTGTTTCTCTCCTATATAAGTAGCTAAGGATCACCTGTGTCCCAGAACAAAGTTCAAAAATATTTGTAGGAATACAAAAATAGCATCTAACAAGTAAAAATTTTCAGTGTTTGACATCCAGTCAAAATTTACTAGGCGTCTAAAGACCCATAATGAGAAAAATCCTTCAATTGAAATCTATCCAGGAATGACATAGATGATAAAATTAGTCAAGGGCATTAAATCATCTATAATAACTATATTCCATACACTGAAAAACTTGGAGGAAAGATTCAGCATATTCAGAAAAAACAATGGAAGGTAAGAAAAAAAGAACAAATCAAAATTTAAGGGATGAAAAATACACCAAACAGGACTAACAATAGATTAGTCATTGCAGAAAAATGGATTAATGAATTTGAAGACATACTAATAGAAACCTTCCAAAGTGAAACAGAAAAGAGACTGAAACAAAGATGAACAGGCCATCAGTGAGCTGTGGACATTTTCAGGCTGGCTAATCAATGTACGTATAATTGATCGTGCATGTAACGACATAACATATGTGTAATGCCAGAAAATTTTCCAAATTTAACGAAAACCCCGAGCAAGGAAGCATGAAGAAAACTACACCAAGACAGGTAGTAATCAAAGTGCTTAAACCCAGTGATAAAGAGAAAAGACACATTGCATATACAAGAGCAAAGATGAGGGTGACAGCAAACCTTACGTTGGCAACAATGCAAGCCAGAAGACAAAGAGCAACATTTTTAAAGTACTGAAAGAAAAAAGTCTGTCAACCTAGAATTCTGTATCCACTGAAAATATCTTTCAAAAATGAAGGAGAAACAAAGACTTTTTTAGACATATAAAAGCTGAAAGAATATATCACCAGCAGACTTTCACTGTAAGAAATGGCAAACCAAGTCTTTCAGGCAGAAGGAAAATGATAGATGAAAGGAAGGGAAAACGCTGGTAATTATAACTTTTGTCATATCTAAATCTCTTTAAATAACTAATTAAGTTTTTAAGGAATGAAGTACATGCTGTGTCTTAGGCTGGGTTCTCTAGAAAAGCAAAACCAGTGAAGCATCTATATACAGAGAGAGAGACTTATATCAAAGAAATGGCTCCCACAATTGTAGAGGCTAGAAAGTCCCAAGTCTGTGGGTCAGGCTGCAGGCTTCTCCTGACTCACATAGCCGCAGGGGCTGGTGAACCCAATATTGGCAGGTCAGACAAATAGGCTCTGGATCACAGGCTGCGGAGGCCAACAAATCCCAAGATCAGCAGGTACGCTGGCAGGCTGCTGACTCACAGACTGTGGAGGCTGACGAATTCCAAGATCTGCAGGTAAACTAGCTCAAGTCCCAAGAACTGGAGGTCAGATAAACAGGACCCAGCTGCCGGATCCAGAGCGACCAAAAGCCTGTGAGCCTTGCCAGAAAGTCCACCTATATTGGATGCAGGCCATACCCCCAAGGAAACTCCCTTTCAACTGATTGGCTACTCAAAGCAGATCCCATCATGGAGGTGATCATATTATATTTGATCTCATCGTGCAGGTGATTACATCATTATACAACTGCCAAACTGCTGAGAATCATGGCCCAGCCAAATTGACCCCAACCTTAATGATCACATGCTGCATACAACATAACATGAATGAACTGCAAAAACATTAAGCCAAGTGAAAGAAGTCAGTCATAAAAGACCGTATAATGTATGATCCCATGTATATGAAATGGCCAGAATAGACAAATCTATAGAGACAGAAGTAATAGATTAGTGGTTGCGTAAGGCTGGGGGAAGAGAAGTAATGGGGAATGATTGCTAGTTAGGTACAAGATGTGTTACGGGGATGAGGAAATCTAAAATTAGGTTATGATGATGATTATACAGCTCTGTCAATATACTAAAACCCATTGAACTGCATACTTCAAATGGGTGAATTGTATGATAAAGAGTTATAGCTTAAACCAACAAAGAAGATAAAAGGGAATTATAAAAAAAGAAAAATACTTAGTTCACCAAAAAGAAGACAGAAAAAGAGGGAAAAGGAAGCAAAGAATAGGTGAGACAATTAGAAAACAAATAATAAGATAGATTTAAACCCAGCCACATCAATAATAAATGTAACTGGTTTAAATACCTCAATTAAAAGACAGGGCTTGCCATATTGATAAAGCAGACTCAACTATGTGCTGCCTGTGAGAAATCCACTTGAAAATTATGAAGACATATAGGTAAAAAGAATAGAAAAAGATATGCTAACAATGAAAAGAAACTTGGACTGGCTATGTTAACATCAGATAAAGTAGATTTTAGAGCAAAAAAAAAAAAGTTTCATCAGGGAAAACGGTCATTTCATAATGATACCAAAACCAAACCAGTTGCCATCAAGTTGATTCTGACTAATGATGACCCCATGTGTTGCACAGTAGAGCTGTGCTCCATAGTGTTTTCAGTACTGGGCTTTTGGAAGCAGATCACCAAGCCTTTCTTCCAAGGTGCTTCTGGGTGGGTTTGATCTGCCAACCTTTCGGTAGTAGTCAAGTGCTTAACCAGTTGCGTCACTCAGGGACTTCATTTCATAATGATGAAGGGGTCTGTCATAGATTGAATTGTGGCCTCAAAAAATATGTGTCAACTTGGTTAGGCCATGATTCCCAGTATTGTGTGGTTGTCCTCCACTTTGCGATTGTAATTTTATTTTAAAGAGGATTAAGGTGGGATTGTAACACTGCCTTTATCCAGGTCACATCTCTGATCCAGTGTAAAGGGAGTTTCCCTGGGGTGTGGGCTGCACCACCTTTTATCTCTCAAGAGATGGAAAGGGAAGCAAGCAGAGTGGGGGACCTCATACCACCAAGAAAGCAGTGCTGAGAGCAGAGTGTGTCCTTTGGACTTGAGATTCCTGCACTGAGATGTTCCCAGAACAAGGGAAGACTGATAACAAGGACCTTCCTCCAGAGCTGACAGAGAAAGCCTTCCCCTGGAGCTGATGCCCTGAACTTGGACTTCTAGCCTACTAGACTGTGATGACTAAGTCAGGGTCAGTTCATCAAGATGATAGAACAGTCCTAAACTTTTATGCACCTGATAACAGAGCTTCAAAAATGTATGAAGCAAGAACAGACAAAACTTCAAGGAGAAATAGACAAGTCCAGTTATAGCTGGAGATTTCAGTACCCTTCTCAACAATTGTTAGAACAAGTATACAGAACATTGGTAAGGATATAAAAGATTTGAACAAAACTATCAACCAACTTGACCTAATTGACATTTATAGAACATTCCACTCAACACAACACACATTCTTTGTAAGTGTAAAGTGTAGGTGGAACTTTTACCAAGATAGCCTATATTCTGGGGCCATTAAAATAAAGCTCCTAAGGGTAGGGTTGTACAGCCAATGAATGTGATTGCTGTCAATAAGTTGTACACCTGTAAAAATTGAATTGGCAAAAACTGTGTGATAGGTATATTTACAATAATGACCAAAAAAAAAAAAAAGAGTAGCTGCTTAGGCTGCTCATGTACAGCCAAGTACCTGATGGGATTTTGGTTTGTAGGTTTACTGTAATGGTTTCATGGGACATCCCAGTTAATTGGCCTAATAACATGTTTAGTGCTTCTGTTCTACCTCCTAGTTCATTGTGTGATGTCTTAAAAGCTTGCATACGGCCATCCATGGCACAACAATTGGCCTCTATTTGCCTGGAGCAACAGAGGAAGAAGGAGAGTCAGGAATAGAGGAGGAAATGGAATGTGTGGCTAATTGCCTCTATGAGACCAGAAGAACTGGATGGTGCCTGGCTACCATTTACTGAACACTTTGAGCAAAGATTCTACAGAAGAATCCCGATCAAAAGAGCTAATATGCAGAACAGAATTTCAAATTCTCATTGAGTCTAGACTGGATAAACCCCAAAACTATTGCCGTAAGATAATCTTTAAGCCTTAAACCAAAAATATCCCTTGAAATCTTAAAACAATAGTTTAGCTTAACTAGTAAAGAATGTCTGTGTTATGCTCTTTTATGATTTATCTGTATGGGTTCAGATTGACAACAGCAGCTCGAAAGATGAGATAGGAACCTTGGGGGGGGGCAGTGAATTTATGTTAATGGAGAAGGAACAGCTCAGAAAAGGAAGGTGAGAATGGTTGCACAAGTCGAAAAATGTAATCATTGTCACTGAATTTTGCATATGGAAAACTTGAATTGGTGTATGTTTTGCTGTCTATATTCTCGACAACAAAAAAAATAAATTATTTGTAAAAGTCTCAATAACTTTCTAAGGATTCAAATCATACAAAGTGTATTCTATGACCACAGTATCATTAAATTAGAAATCAGTAACAGATCTTTGGAAATATTTGGAAGCTAAATAAAACACTTCTAAATAAATGAATCAAAAACATATATAGAAAGTATATTAAACTGAATGAAAATGAAAACACAGTACATCAGTATTTGTGTGTTGTGTGCCATCAAGTCAATTCCAACTCATAGTGATCCGATAGGACAGAGTAGAACTGCCCCGTAGAGCTTCTTGTTCTATAATCTTTACGGAAGCAGATTGCTAGGTGTTTCCTCCGATGGAGCCTCTGGTGGGTTTGAACTGCTGACCAGTCAGTTAGCAGCTGAGCAACCATTGCACCACTAGGACTTGTGTAGTATGCTGCTGAAGCAGTACTTACGGAAACAGTTATAGTATTAAATACCCATATTAGAAAAAGAAAGGTCTTAAGTCAGTGACTTCAGCTAAGCCGGCTTAATGAACTAGAAGAGAAGAGCAAATGAAATCCAAAGAAAGAAGAAAGAACATAATAAAAATCAAAATGGAAGTCAATGAAGTAGAAAAAAAGAGCGATAGAGAAAATCAGTGATAAACCTCTAGCCAGACTGATGAAGGAAAAAGAGAGAAGACACAGATCACCAATATTAGGAATGAGAGGTAATAGCATCCCAGCAAGATTTTACAACCTTAAAAGGGTAAGGTAGTATTATGAACTGATGTATACCAAAAAGTTCAACAACTTAGATGAAGCGGAAACATGTCTTGAGAGACACAAATTTCCAAAACTCCCTCAAGAAGAAATAGATAACCCAAAAACCCTGTATCTCTTAGGAAAATTTAGTTTGTAGTTAAAAACATTCCCACAAAGGAAGCATCAGACCCGGATGGCTTCAGTGGTGAGTTCTGCATTTAAGGGAGAGAGATCATCAGTTCTACACAAACTCTTTCAGAATATTTAATAGGAAGAAATACTTCCCAATTTGTTCTTATGAGACCAGCATTACCCGGATGGAGCCTTGGTGGCGCGGAGGTTAAGACTTTGGCTGCTAACCTAAAGGTCGGTAGTTCGAATCCACCATCTGCTCCTTGGAAACCCTATTGGGGCAGTTCTACTTTGTCCTATAGGGTTGCTATGAGTTGGAATTAACTTGATGGCAGCGGTTTTTTTTTTAATTGCCCTGATACCCAAACCAAAAACAATCAAAGAAAGGAAAACTACAGACATTTGTGTAAGATGCAAAATCTTGTTAGTTGCCGTCAAGTCAGTTCCTACTCATAGCGACCCTGTGTACAACAAAACGAAGTACCGTCCAGTCCTGCGCCATCCTCTCAGTCGTTGCTATGTTTGAGCCTCTAGTTGCAACCACTGTTGTCAGTTCATCTCATTGAGGGTCTTCCTCTTTTTCGCTGACCCTCTCTACTTTACCGAGCATGATGTCATTCTCCTGATTACCGTCCAAAGTACGTGAGACGAAGTCTTGCCATCCTCACTTCCACGGAGCACTCTGGCTGTACTTCTTCCAGGAGAGATATGTTCGTTCTTTTGGCAGTCCATAGTATTCAATATTCTTCGCCAACACCATAATTCAAAGACATCAATTCTTCTTCGGTCTCCCTTATTCATTGTCCATCTTTCACATGCATATGAGGCATTTGAAAATATCATTGTTTGGGTCAGGCACACCTTAGTCCTCAAAGTGACATCTTTGCTTTTCAACACTTTAAAGAGGTCTTTTGCAGCACATTTGCCTAATGCAATATATTGTTTGATTCCTTGACTCCTGTTTCCATGGGTATTGATTGTGGATCCAAGTAAAATGGAATCCTCAACAACTTCAATCTTTTCCCCTTTTATCATGATGTTGCTTCTTGGTCTAGTTGTGAGGATTTTTGTTTTCTTTATGTTAAGGTATAATCCATACTGAAGGCTGTAGTCTTTGACCTTCATCATAGCCATTAGAATCTAACAATATATATAAAGGGTAATACATTGTGACCAAGTGAATGTCATTTCAGGAATGCAAGGTTGGCTTAACATTTGGAGTAAATGTAATTCACCATGTTAACAAACTAAACCGTACATTTATTTTAATAGATGTCGAAAAGCATTGAACAAAATCCAACATCCGCTTCTTATGACATGTTCAGCAAACTTGGAATATAAGGGAATGTCCTTAACCTCGTAAAGGTCATTTTCAAAAGCCCACAGCTAACATCAGGCTTAATGGTGAGAGAATGACTGCTTTTCCCTAAGACAGGAAAATACAGTGATTTCCCTTTTTACCACTTTAATTCAACATTGTACTGGTGGTCCTAGCCAGTGCAATAAGGCAATAAAAAGAAATAAAAGGAATCCAGATTAGAAAGGAAGAAGTAAAACTTTTTATCCACCACCACCATGATTTTCTTTATAGAAAATCCTTTGAAATCTACAAAAATGCTACTGGAACTAATAAGTATAGTAAGGTTTCAAGATACACTATCAGTATACAAGAATCAACTGTATTTCTGTCTACCAGCAACAAATAATTAAAAACCACAGTTTTAAAAACTATCATTTGTAATAGCATAAAAAATTATGGAATACTTAGGCAGAAATCTGACAAAAGCAGTGAAAGCTCTGTACATTGATAACTATAAAACATTGCTGAGAGAAATTAAAGAAGACCTAAATAAATGGAGAAACACACTGTCTTCATGGATCAGAAGACTCAGTATTGTTAAGATGTCAATCAGTTCTCCGTAAATTGATCTATAGATTCAATGTAATCCCAACCAAAATCCCAGCAGGCTTTTCTGAAGAAATTGACAAGCTTATTCTAAAATTCATGTGGAAATACAAAGGACCTAGAATAGCCCAACAACTTCGTAAAAAGAAGAAGTTAGAGGACTGACACTACATAGTTTCAATACTTATTATAGCGGTACAATAATAAACACAGCTTGATATTAGCATAAAGATAGACAAAGAGATCATTGGAACAGAATAGAGCAACCAGAAAAGGAAAAAAAAAAAAAGCCAAGGCTGGAAGTCTTGATGGAAGCAGACTGCCACGTCTTTCTCCCATGGAGCAACTGGTCAACTGGTTTTAACCACTGCACCACCAGGGCTCCTAGCCAGAAATAGATCCACACTATAAGGACAACTGATTTTCGACAACAATTCAAAATGGGAATCAAAACAGCATTGACCTTCTAAATGGCAACCCTGGAAATTAGAAGAAATTCTGAGGAGTATAAAAAAAATTTTCAGTGTAAACATATACATATATTTGGTTAAAAACTGTCAGTCACAATGCTCTACATTCTACCTTGGTGAGTAGTGTCTGGGGTCTTAAAAGCCTGTGAGCAGCCATCTAAGATACTCCACTGGTCTCATCCCTTCG
>NW_004443962.1:5305945-5338146 GCF_000243295.1 Trichechus manatus latirostris | reverse complement strand
TACAATAAAATAAAAAATAAATAAAAAATTACATTTAAAAAAAAAAAAAACTCAGAATAAGGTGAGTGAATCAGGATGAGCCCTGGTGGCACAGTGGTTAAGCACTTAGCTGCTAACCAGAAGGTCAGCAGTTTGAACCCACCAGCCGCTCCACAGGAAAAGACATGACATTCTACTTCTGTAAAGATTACAGCCTTGGAAACCCTATGGGACAGTTCTATTCTGTCCTGTAGGGTCACTATGAGTCGGAATCAACTCAGCGGCAGTGGTTTTGGTTTGGGGGCTGAGTCCTTCCAGGGAGTTGTTCATTTCTGTTATTTTACTGTTAAGCTCCATTATTTCTCATGTTTTTTTCTATATTCAAATTCTTGCTTTGTTCTATATTGTCTTCCTGATTTCCTTTAGATCTTTTTCTGTTTTCCTTTATCCCTTTGAGCACACTAAACACTGATGCTTTAAAGTCTTTGTCATGTAATTCCATTATCTGTTCTTCCTCAGGGACAGTTCATGTTCCCTTATTTTGGTCATTTACATGAGCCATCCTTTCGTGTAGATTGCTCTTCTTCCTCTTTATTGTTATTATTATTATTGCTTTATATTATTGAAGATTGTCATTCTGTTTCTAATCCCGCCTTCTGTCTAGGTGCGCTTGTTGTTGCTTCCCTATTGGTGTCCCTGCTCGGCACCATCCGTTACTGTCTTGCCTCTAGTTTCCCTAAGTGGAGGACCTGGCCTAGCCATTACAGCACTGAACCCTCTGGCTTGTAGTCCTGGTTGTGGTCACCTTCCCTCCCAATATTGGAGGCATTTACCATATTACTGTGGTATCGGATTTCTCCCCTGAGAGATGCCAGGTCTGCCCTCCAGCACCTGTCCCCCTATTGGGGTTACCCAGTGGTTCTGGTTGCTCACCACAGATCTCCCTCCCTATGAAGGCCATCCACACAACTCTGATACAGGAGCTCCAGCTGACACAGACGTGCAGCAAGACTTATCTCCCAGGAACGCTGGCTGCAGTGCACCAGTCTCAGAGCCCCACCTTGGAAACGACAGCTGTGCCTACTCACCATGTGTCCTCACTGTTGTGCCCACCAGCCTATGCTGTGCTCACCTCATTGCTTCTTTCTGGATTCACAGGAACTCCTGCCTGAGCAGCACTCACCTAACTGCACTGTCCCAAGTCTGATGGCTCAGGAGTCTCAGCCCACACTGCATCAGCCCCACCTCTCCGAGTTAGGGCCACCTGGTCACATACTGTGGCCTTGTTGCACTCTGGGTCAGCTGTCAGACGACTGCTGGGTGTTTCCTAGGCTTTTTTCCACTGCTGTGCTGGAAAGGGTAGGGTGGAAACTCTCCAGATATTATGCCCAGAAGATCTGCTTTTGACTTTGGAGCTACCAGGGAAGCGATGCGTTTGAATTTGCAGACTAATGTTGTAGGCATATGGCAGAAATGTTGCAAAAGGAAGTGCCAATGGCAACGCAGAAAAACTGGGAGATCTTTTAATACATTTATTAACGCCAGAAGAAAGGGAGGATTGAGGATTGCACCAGAAAGGAAACGTGGTTGTTATAAACTATGTGGTTAAGAACTACGGCTGCTAACTAAAAGGTTGGTAGTTTGAATCATCCAGCTGCTCCTTGGAATCCCTGTGGGGCAGTTCTGCACTTTGTCCTGTAGGGTCGCTCTGAGTCAGAATCGACTGGATGGCATACATTACTATGGCTACGTAAATAATATGCCCTGTATATTATAAACGGGTTTGGTTTGTTTTTTTACGGGGTATGTTATTTAGATAGTCATAGTAATGTAACCCGTTGCCATCGAGTCGATTCAGATACTCATAGCGACCCTATAGGACAGAGTAGAACCGTCCCATAGGGTTTCCAAGGCTGTAATCTTTATAGAAGCAGACTGCCCCACCTTTTACCCACTGAGCGGCTGGTCGGTTGGAACCACCTAACCTTTTGGTTGATAACTGAGCACTTAACCACTGCACCACTAGGGCCCCTTGGACCATGTAATTAGGCGGGTCCAGTCCCTGGAGAAGGACATCATGCTTGGTAAAGTAGAGGGTCAGTGAAAAAGAGAAAGATCTTCAGTGAGATGGACTGACACAGAGGCTGCAACAAGGGGCTTAAACATTGCAACGATGGTGAGGATGGCGAAGGACTGGGCCGCTTTTTGTTCGTTGTACGTAGAGTCACTATGAGTTGGAACTGGCTCGACAGCACCCAGCAACAACAGTAATATAAACTTTACTCTCTGGATGAAAATAGTTGGATGAAATTGGTTCTGGTATACTCAGTTTTCCAAATTGCTGAGTATCTGGGGTATCTCTTTTTTCTAACAGGGAATGTCTTCTGCCCTGTGCCCTGTCTTCTGGGGCTGGTGCCTGTCAACCTGTGTGTCTCTTTATCAGGACACTGTCTGGTTCTTCGCCCTCCCCTCCAGCTTTATGGCAGGATGGGTTAGAATGCCTTCCTCTCCCTAGGTGGTCTAAGCTCGTTTCCTAATCAGTGAGTGTTTTTAGATGGAATTTCTTTTCTAGAATAACTTTGTTCCTAATCTGTTTTAGGAAAAATATAAACGTGATTACGAGTCCATTATGCCTGTTTTAACCTTGTTTAAGTAGACTATTTCTTTTTTTAATACCCTCTAGGAAGTAGAAAGAAAGAAAAGGAAAGGCCAGAAATTTCTCCTCCCTCCGATTTTGAGCACACCATCCATGTTGGCTTCGATGCTGTTACTGGAGAATTCACTGTAAGTTGGCCTGGTTGGGGCTCGTTTGTGAGTACTCATGCCTTTCCCCTTCAGTAGTGAGTTTGAACTTATCTTCCTGTTTCTATGTTAATTGAATTCTTCCTGTTCTTTTTACTTCTTAACGAAAATGTTTGTGGCTGGATGTGTCTTTTTTCCTAGGGAAGCTGAGCCTATTAACTATAATGATGCAAAATAGGCTTAGGAAAAAAGACCTTTTAGAATTTAGCCAAACCTACAGTTCTATCGATTCACTTTTCTTATGTATTTTGTCATTTATCTCTGGAAATGATATTATTAGAGCAATTTACAAAACAAAAAAAACAAGTAGTTTCTGAATGTCTTTCTTCTTAGGGCATGCCGGAACAGTGGGCTCGGTTACTACAGACGTCCAACATTACCAAACTAGAGCAGAAGAAAAACCCTCAGGCTGTGCTGGATGTCTTAAAGTTCTATGACTCTAACACGGTGAAGCAGAAGTACCTGAGCTTTACGCCTCCTGGTAAGACATCAGATACAGGCTGGTTAGAGTGGGATCCCAGAGTTGTGAGGCGCTTCTCAATAGAAAGATGGTTTCTGGAAAAACGAAAAGCCAGGCTATGCTTCTTGTCTTTGTTTTTTCCCCTGCGTACACTCTACCTTTTGTAAACTGACTAGGACAGCTCTTGTGCATAAGTTGGAATCTGGGGATTGTATTAACCTCCTGGTTTTGCAAAACAATGGAGTTCATAGATGTTTTGGCCTTTTTTCTTTTCCCTGATTTCCTTGTTGCTTTTGAATGACTTCTAGCAACAGAAGGAAAAAATTGTTAGGAGAAAAATTGTTTCACTGCACGCACAGACTTTGAAATAGAAAATGTTTAAGTCCATTAAAAAATTGAGACTCATCAAATATATAAATGCATAAGATAAGCATTAGAACCTTAAAGGGCTTATACGTCATAATTGGAATATCAAAAAATAGTTTGTTCTAATCAGAACCAGAATAAAGTCTGTACGTTACCAAAACTAAATCCATTGCTATCGAGTCGATTTCGACACACAGCGACCCTGTGTGTTACAGAGTAGAACTGCTCCTCAAGGCTTTTTTAGCTGTAATCTTAATGGATGCAGATCACCAGGCCTTTCTTCCATGGTAGAACCGCTGGGTGAGTTCAAACTGCCAACCCTATAGTTAGTCTGGCACATCCTTAGGAAAGGGTCAGACTTCTCTCTGGAATTTCTGTGTCAACTAGTAAGTCGAAAGAAATTAATAAAGCTGTTTTGTTTTTTAATAAATGTTTGTCCGGGAAATAGTAGATTACTTTCATCCAGTAGGAGCTCTGATGGCACTGTGGTTAAGCACTCGGCCACTCACTGAAAGTTCGGCGGTTCACACCCACCAGCCCCTCCGTGGGAGAAGGATGTTAACGATCTGCTTCTGTAGAGATTTACAGCCTTGGAAACCCTGTTGGGCAGTTCAGTTCTGTCCTGTAGGGTCGCTATGAGTCACAGTTGACTTGATGGCAATGGGTTGGTTTTCTTTTTTCCTTCATCCACTATATATGTTAAAGTCTCTGGGCATTTTATAAAGAAAACTTGTTCTTTTAAAACTCCAGAATGAATATTTTAGCATTTATCCTCTATTAACTGCCTTTAAAGATTTGCTTTTTTCTCGATCAAGCTTTATGTGAAGAATTTTATTTTGCACAGTTGCCATTTTCTGAATGCTTTACATTCCTTACTGGGCAATTTTCTGAAGGCAGTGTCTTTGTGAATAAACTTCTGTTTTGTTTTAATAAACACAGATTGACAGGTATGGTTTTTAAAATAATTTTAATAATTTTTAAATTTTTATTGAGTTATAATTTACATGCCATACAGTTCACCCATTTTAAGTGTATGATTTTTAGTAAATTTACAGAGTTCCATTGAGATTTGAGATTCGTAGCCCTTGGTCTTGTATGAATTCTTCTTGATTGAGTGTTGATATTGTCATTTTTCTCAAGACTTAATTCAACTTAAAATGAAATTAGTCTAAGAACATTTTGCTTTCTCTGCTTTATTTTCTTCCCTTGTATTATATAGAAGTTGTTTTATTTCTTGAACTAACTTGGCATTGTTTTCTGTTTCATATTCAGAGAAAGATGGCTTCCCATCCGGAACACCAGTGGTAAGTTAATGTGTTAATTCTTGTAGCTCTTGTTTTAATTTAGGTTACCCAGATCAAACCTCAGTTTCTATTTCCCTCTCTCAAATAAATTGTAGCCATCAGAAATAAATGACTACTTAATATATGTTTTTAGCCGCTAGATTAGTTGAAGAAGCCATATTAAGTAAATAAAATATTTAAAGTAAGCAAAATTTATAATGACCTTTAGAGCAATTTAGCTCCTTTAGGTAATATATTCACATACAAACATGAATACAAAGGACTTGAGAACATTCTCCTCTTCCTTCGTCCCGCTGTCCTCCTCCTGGTACCTTTCTATTGAATATAGACTACAGAAACACACTGGATGGTTGAAAATTGTCAGAGTCTTCAGAGTTGTCTGAAACATTACCTAGATTATCTTGTGAGCTCACTTACCTCCTGGGAAGAGTCATGCTTCGTTCATTTTCAGTTCCTCAGTTAGGAGGAGACAGTCTGCTAGCATCGTGTAAGGACTGAATGAGAGAACTTGGGAAGCCCTACCTAGCATTTACCTGGCATGTAATAAGCTCTTCATAAAGATTCATTCTTTCCCCTTTTGTGTCACTAAACACCACCTTTTCTGGTGAATCTGACGATTTTAAATGACCCCAAATGACTGACTTCTACAAGCCCCAGAGGATCCTTATTTTCGGTCTTTTATTAACAAATAAATTGATATTTACTTTTAGGACATTGTATATGTGTGCTTGTTAAAAGGGTGTATAAATAGTCCTCTCTTAAGAGTATTTTATATTTACCACATGCATGTATTTCATAAACTTACATTGCCATAGCTCTTGTGTAAGATTATCTTTACTTTTAAAAATAATTAGATTAGAACCAGTAAGGTTTTATCATTTTGAAATGAGCTATTAAATCAATTTCCTCAAGTATGTTTAAAAAACAGCTAGTCATAAAAACTTACTGTTTTTACTTTTATTTGACTTGTCTTCCTTCCTGACTTTGCTCATGTGATAAATGCAGCTGAATACAAAGGGCTCAGAAACATCCACGGTAGTAACAGAGGAAGATGATGATGATGAAGAGGCTGCCCCTCCTGTTATCGCCCCACGACCAGATCACACGAAGTCGGTGAGTGTTTGATCTGTGAATTGGCTGTGTTCGTGCACTTGTATTCTAAAAACAGCAGTCTGTACTTGACACTAGATGATTTCTAATGATTATTTTTTAAAAGCTCCCAGACTTCAAATATTTCACTATGGCAAAATTTAATTAGGAGATCTTTACTTAAAGGCCACTCATCAAAAAATTAGTTTTTTAAAAATAAGAATCAAATGACTTCTTTAAAAGTTTTTCTTTTCTTTCTGTATTACACCTTCTCTTCCAGAGAGTTCATCTATTTTTCTTGCTTTCTCTGTTTACCTCAGTGCAGAGAACTACTACAGTATATCTAAAACTTAAATCTTACCTCTTTACTCAAATTTTGTATTTTACCTCCCATTTTACATTTCTCTCAAATCCTTGATGTCATTCAGGAGGCTGCTGAGAGTGAAATTCCTAAACAGCTATGGGAGAATTCCAACAATAATGACCGTAGATGGAGACAGAGGGGAAGAGATCCTCCGAGCCCTGCCGTTCTCCCTTTACTGGTTCTAGTCACTGTGGGGCAGGATCTGTGTAGGCGAGTGGGGTGAGCTGGTCTCCCTGCATTGGTTCTAGTCAGTGTGGGGCAGGATCTGTGCAGGGGAGTGGGGTGAGCTGGTCTCCCTGCACTGGTTCTAGTCAGTGTGGGGCAGGATCTGTGCAGGGGAGTGGGGTGAGCTGGTCTCCCTGTACTGGTTCTAGTCAGTGTGGGGCAGGATCTGTGCAGGGGAGCGGGGTGAGCTGGTCTCCCTGCACTAATACTAGTCAGTGTGGGGCAGGTTCTGTGCAGGGCAGTTGGGTGAAGTGATCTCCCTGCACTAGTACTAGTCAGTGTGGGGCAGGTTCTTTGCAGGGCAGTGGGGTGAGGTGGTAGCGCAGTCGACAGCTAAGGCTTTGAGGACTACATTGGTTCCTGATCTAATGGATAAAAAAACAGAAATTAAGCTCATTGCTGTCAAGTCGATTCTGACTCATAGCAACTCTGTAGGACAAAGTGTAACTGCCCCATAGGGTTTCCAAGGAGCGGCTGGTGGATTTGAACTGCCGACCTTTTGATTAGCAGCCTGGTCTTTACCCCGTAGAACTAAGTGTTTGAAATGAAATGGTAGAAGTTATATTTGTGTAAAAACAAATTTCTCTCTTTTAACCTGGTTTTTAAACTTGCGCTTCTTTTTGCTACATTGTTAGCATGTCATAATACATGTACCAAAGAAAAAGAGCTTCGTACTTATTTCTTCTTAGTTACATGTCTTTTATAATCCAAATATATTATTCTCATTCTTTAGAACAGTGGAAGAGACAACTTAGTTTTGATTAAAAATCTCAGAACTCAGTAGTGTCCCAGTAAGCATACCTGAAAAGAGTTTTCCTCAGATCTCAGTAATGTGCTATCTCTCTGCAGATTTATACACGGTCTGTAATTGACCCTGTTCCTGCACCAGTTGGCGATTCTAATGTTGATAGTGGTGCCAAGCCTTCAGACAAACAGAAGAAGAAGACCAAGATGACAGATGAAGAGATTATGGAGAAATTAAGTATGTCGACTACATTGTGCATTATTCTTAATGTGTGAGCAGCTCTTAAAACACTTGGCCCAGATAGGTTTTCATTTATACCATATGTTTTAGCATAAGGCATAAAGAATAAATTGTTTTCTCATAGGAGCAGTAGCTTCAGTTACAATCTAATGAATCCAAAATAACGCTCTTCTGTGCTTGTTTAATAGTCCATTTGAAAGATAGCGCGTGTTGACTGGTAAGCAGTGTCTCTGCAGGAGTCAGTACCTCTGGGAGCAATGCGTTTTCCATTAAGGGTTAAATCTAAGGGACAGTCGTTGGAAATGTTATAAGAAGAGGTTTGTAGATATTTATGCATGCATATAGCTTCTCAATAGAAACCTACAAAACGTCCCTAAATAATGAAACAGAGGCCTTCCTGTATAGATAGGTTTGTAGGCATAAAATCTGTTCTGGGGAAGAATATGTTTTCTCCTCCCACTTTTAATCTATCAGTTATCATTGGCCTGGATCGAGTATTGGAATAGTGTACCCAGTGTCAGGGAGCGAGTAGTGATAATATCTGATTGTAGATCCACTACGGCTGTAGTTTGAAGATAAAGAACACTAACCTAGAAGGATCAAGGAGAAATACTTTGTAGATGAACTGTTTAAAACAGTTATATGCTCTGCATTTATTTGCTCTTGACTTCTCAGTGCTTTCAGGTATAAACCTGCTTTTGCTCCGGTGTTCTAGCCACTACCACTAGTTGCTGTCAGGTCAATTCCAACTCATGGTGATCCCATGTGTTAGAGTAGAACTCTGCTCCCTAGGGTTTTCAATGGCTGATTTGTTGGAAATAGAGAACCATGATTTTATCCGGCATCGTAGTTTTAAAACCTGTCCCTTAGCTTTGACTTTGCAGACTTTCCTAAAACAGGTGTGTGGTTAGTTTGTATTAGAGTAATCTTTATAGTAATAAGTGGTTTCCTAAATCTATTCAAAGATGCAAGATATACTTGAAGAGTCAGGAAAGCCATTTAGGGTTTATCATTCATTTGGATATTGTTCATATATTATTTCTAACAGTAAATAGTGTTTTGTATTTTAAACATATTACGTTTGAAAACCACTGTCCTAAAACACATGGCGCTTGTTAAAAGTAATAGTGATATCAGAATCAATCTACAATTTCAGAAAGCTTAACTAAGCTTCCAATTTTTGTTGTTTAAAATAGGAACTATCGTCAGCATAGGTGACCCCAAGAAAAAATATACAAGATATGAAAAAATTGGACAAGGGTAAGTATTTGTGACCATATTAGCATGATGTTCGGTACTTCCTGGATGTACCACATGACATCTCTGTGGCCTGCTGATCTTGAGCACTGAACAGTAGACTAGGAGCAGTGCCTTTGGGAATTCGTATAAATAAATGATAATAATGCAGTTATTTCTAGATACTGTTAAAAAGCTGTACTAGTTAGATTGGTTTTACGTTGCAGTTTCTTCTTAAATGTCATTACCCCTTGGTGGTAAGGGATTAGGTGGATGGGAAAATTGCCTACCAAATATATTTTAAAAACAACATACTGCTAGATAATATGCAATGAAAACATAGTCTAATATCATTGAGTCTTGATCTTTGATTCTCCTGATCCTCTGATTTTTGTCCAATTATTTGTATTTTTAAACTCTGCTAACTGAACTTTTTTTTCCTTGCTTGGGAGTAAATGAACATCTTGAATTTTTTAATATTATTAATCTCTGGAGAGAGTTCTGTGAATTTGGAAAGAGATCTTGAACCTTTTTAAAAACTTAATCTTAAGAATTTCTTTTTAAAACTAAATTCTATTGCAGCATTGATTTTAATAGCAGAAAAATGGAAAATGATAGTAATGTTTATGAGCATGGTAGTGGATAAATTGTAGTATATTCATACAGCAGTGAAAATGAATAAGCAAGGATGACACCTATCTATAGGGAAGACCATCGCCAATGCGATGTTGAATGAAAAAAGCCAATTGCAGAAAAATACATCCAAATGACACCATTTACATGAAGTTAAAAATTATGCTAAGCATATTCTATTTGAATACACACCTATGTCCCATGTAATTAAAGCACGTATAGAAAAATGCATGAAACGATGCACATCACGTACAGGATCACCACCAAATACAGGTCACCTTTGGGAGGAGGGATCTTGCCGTCAGAAGGAGCACACAGGCACCTTCAAATGTGTTTGTAATGCTTTATGTCTTAAACCGGAAGTGGATACATGGGTGTATGTTGTATTTTTCTTTATACCTTTTTGTATTTCTGAAATATTTTTAAGTTTTAAATGTTCTTTAATCCTTTAGTGGTAAGTGTAAAGTCTTGGGATATGAAAAATGATAGTGATTTGAAACCTTAAATTTGATTGTGTCTCTTTTCCTCCTAGGGCTTCTGGGACAGTTTTCACTGCTACTGATGTGGCATTGGGACAGGAGGTAGCCTTCTTCCATATTTTCCATTTTTCTGGGTATAACCATTAGCTTTTAGCACAGGAGGAAACTAGATATAGCTGAGGAATCTTTTTTTTTTAAGTTGAATATGTTTTAAGAAATGCTGTATAATTTTATAGCACTTCTTTCATTAAAGGGAACAAAGAAGGAATTATGAGTGTATTTTCAAATACAAAAAATCGTTTTCCCACCTTTGAATGGAAAGAGGATTAATTCCTGGCACTGGGCTAACCTTGGGTTGGTTAATCAACTTCACAATCAATCTAAAAATATTTTTAGACTCTGTGTATTACGCAGCATTGTGGATAGGTACTGTGAAAGTACAAGTACTACCTATGAGGCTGTTATAATCTCATTGTATAATAAAATAGCTGTACAGAAAATTAAATTATGAACTGATTTGGTGTATATAATTTTCTAAAAGAATTAGAAAACCTGTTCTGAACTTTCCTGATTCTGTTCTCCTTATAGGTTGCTATCAAACAGATAAATTTACAGAAACAGCCCAAGAAGGAATTGATCATTAATGAGATTCTGGTAATGAAAGAATTAAAGAATCCCAACATAGTTAACTTCTTAGACAGGTAAATATCAATATTTCCAAAGTGTAAGGATAAAAATACAGATTCTAAGTTTCATGGTTTGGAGGGCTAGCCACTTAAGTTTAACTAGAGCAAAACGTCAGTGCTGAGAAGTAAGCTTGAAGGAGAAGGAGGAGGGGGAAAATAGCACATTGCAGTTTAGCGGGACCTTTTATTACAACTGTGTTTTTTTTTTTTTTTTTTTTAAGCAACTTCATATATGTGAGTGAAAAAAAATGAAAGTGAGAATAGTGACTATATTTGAGAGATGATTATGGGTGATTTTCTTATTTCCATATTTAAATTTGTTTAGAATGGGAAAATAAATAATAGTTTTAGACTTTAGCCCTAGTTAAGGGGACTGTGTTCTTAAAAATAAACTTTCCTGGTACTCAAAAGATTTAAACCAAAAATTAAAATAGTATTTTAAGTCAGTATAGCTTGGTGGTTAAGATAAGCCATAGGCTTTGGAATCACTTATACCTGGCTTCAGATTCTGGTTCTGTCACTTACTAGCTATGTGACCTTGGACAAGTTACTTAACTTCTCCAAGCCTTACTTGGTCTCTTTATCTGTAAAACAGGACTAAAAATGCCTACCTAATAGGGTTATTTTAATTGAAATAATGTATGTAAACACTCAAAATTGTGGGCACAATTTAAAATTATTCAGAATAATCATAATGACTACCAGTTCTTTTTCTTTGCTGTTATATAGCAGCTTTCTCGTTTTCCTCCTAGCTCTCAAGCCCCAATTTTGTTATTAGGGTACATTTGAATTCTTCCAACTTCTACTTGGCTATTTCTAATCTTCTGCTGTCTAAATGATCAGATAACCAGAATCGTTAGGATGTTATGTGAACAGTCTCTAAACTCAGGGTCCTTGACCCACTGCCTCATCGGCTGTGGCCATTGAGCTTTCTGGCAGCCATTTGATTGGTCCAGAGGTCTGTTTTGCTTCCCTTGATCTGCTGGCAAGTGGGGTCTCATTGTAGCATATGCTGTCGATTCTTAAAATAGCCTGTCCTTTAATTTTATTGACTTTACTGACATTCAGGGATTGGGGCAGAGGAAGGAAAGGTTTCTCGTACAAAGGAATACTAATTTAGATGGCTCTTACTGAATACAGTCAGTGGAATTAAAGTTGGCAGTGACATTCTTCAGCAGAGAGTACCGTATATTTAGAAAAAGTCAAACTGTGAGTGTATTGTGTGTTCCATTTTTAGTTACCTGGTGGGAGATGAATTGTTTGTGGTAATGGAGTACCTGGCTGGCGGGTCACTTACTGATGTTGTAACAGAAACCTGCATGGACGAAGCACAGATTGCTGCTGTGTGCAGAGAGGTGGGTGTGCTCCGTTTCTGATAAAGCTGTGGTGATGTGGGTTAGCGAGAGATAAAAAAACAAGAAAGTTTTTCTGCACAGGTAATCTTTATTGTGTGAGATACTTTGTCCACATTCTCTGCAAGTTATCTCCATACCATTTTATCTTACATTTGAGTTCCCAACCCTTTCCTTCATGTGTAAGATAGTTTTGGAAAGAAGGAAGGACCTATAAAGAGCACGGTTCACTGGTAAATTTCAGTAGAGGGTGATCATAATAATTTATCTTCCCAACCGGGACACTTTTGAGAGTAAAAGGGGTTGTTATTGAAAATACACCATTCAGCAGTGGAAACTAGGACTATCCCAGGCACAGCAGGATTCATGGTCAGCTTACATTTCAGTAAGTCTGCGTCTGACTTTGTTGACCTCCCTGAAGATGAGGAAACCATTTGCTTCTTTATATTAATCAATTTCTAGACAGCTGTTTGCTTAAGCTAATAGAATGCTATCAGGTTGCTCTAAGTCAAAAACACACCTTTTTTCTTCCATCTAATCTTTTCCTACATTTCAGACTTAAGATAATGCTTTTCTTTTTGTTGTCAATAACTGCTTTTCTTGTAATATTAAGGAATCATTGTCACAAAGGGCAAAATTGTAAATTTATAAGACTGTGTTGTATTTTTAATGATTTGGCTTTCAGCAATTGTACAGAAGTACATAAATAAATTTGTAAACTTTTTCCATGTACAAATGGTACATAAAATGTTTGCCAGTTTCAGCTTTTATTAAGGTATTTTTATAAAGTATTCTTTGACAGTTTTAAGAAAATAAGAACTGTTACTTAATAGTTATGAATATGATAGCCCTTAACAAAGAGGGCTTGGTTACTTAAAAGCTGACATAAACTTTATGAGAATTTATCTGTTTATACTTACTTTGCTTTTCTAATAATTTTTTTCATAATTGACATCAAGATTAATTATTTTAGGAATTTCTTTAATTGTCATTAACTTGGGTTTTCTTCTATAAGCCAAAATAGAAAATTTGTGACAAAATTGTTTGTATTTATTTGTAGAAGCATTTTTCTGGGGATCGTTCTTTTCAGAAATCTGCTTAAATGCCTGGTAAATACAGTGTGGTTATGCACGGCTTATCTGTTTTCCTTGAATGAAAATCAGAATATCTTGAAAGAGATTTTTAGTTGTTAATAAATGATGAGCAGACTGCTTGTTCTGCTCTGATGGGAGCAAGAAATAAAAGCACAGCTAACTTTTTCTAGGTTTATGATTTATATGCACAGTTGATGTTTGAAAGTACTGGGGCAAACACATTAAAAAATATTTCATTCTTGTATTTGAGGAAGCAAGTTTTTCTCCACTTTTTGACTTAATGCTTTCTGAAATATGGCATAAGAGGAAAGTCATTTTCTGGTCATTAGTGTCTAGCTTTATGTAAAAGTCTACCACAGAAGAAGAAATGGAGAAAACGTCTTTCATCACATTGATGAACAGCTGAATGGAACCAGATCACCCAAAATCTTAGACGTTTCCCGATAGCTTGCACTCATTAGACTTCTGAATAGCTCCGATTCAAATGAGAATGATTACAGGTTTATCCTTTACTGCTGAGATTATTTCTCAAGAGCCTGCACACATGTACAGAATGCTGAAAGGGCCTAGAAGTTACATAAACCCACCTGTCATTTTACAGATGAGAGCATTGAAGACTGATATTCTTAGAGTTTTAATTAATCAGATGCAGAGATATGACTAGTTCATAGTCTGAATTTAGACTTCGCCTAATAAATTACACAGACAGCGTTAGAAGAGTCGAATTTGGAAAAGCAGCATATTCACAGTATGAATAGTCATCCTTTTTCTGGGGCAGTGAGCCGTAAAATGCCATCATGCCTCTCCCCCCACCCTCATCTTTCAGTTTACTTTGACAGTGTTGTACTTTAATTCCAAAGTCGACAGTCTTTAATAATATCTCTGGGTAAGATCAGAGGGTAGGGAGGAGGGAACTAGTTAATGAAGGCATGTTATAATCAGAACTTTGCAAATGAGAGGAGGATGTTTTTTTCTTTATAGCTATAAGTACTGGAGTGCCTTCTGCGGGATATGACTACTGAATATGAACCTCCCTTAGACTTTCCAGGGACTGTTTCATTAATCGGTATTTTTCTTCTGTTCAGTGTTTACAGGCACTGGAGTTTTTACATGCTAATCAAGTGATCCACAGAGACATCAAAAGTGACAATGTGCTTTTGGGGATGGAAGGATCTGTTAAACTTAGTGAGTAACAGATGAACAAAAAATATGTTTATCTTATCATTTCCTGTGTTTTGTTTAATAAAAATAAATGATTCTGCTATTAATTTTTTATGCTTTAATATGTGGAGGGGAAGGAAGTGTAGTAGTACAGAACATGGACTCTCAGGTGGGACAGCCTGGATTTAAATATCAGTGCCACTACTTGCTGAGTAATTTCGGGCAAGTGAATCTCTTCGTGTCTGTTTCCTCATTTGTAAGATAAGGAAACTAACAGCACCTATCTCTGAAAATTCTTCCGAGGATTAAAAATGTGAAGCACTGAGGAACAGTGCCTGGGACTGTCCCAGTGAGGATGCTGTGTTTTAGAAATGAACTTGAATTTGTCTCTGCTCCCTGTTACAGTAGATATTTTCATCATGCTGTTCAGCGTTCTTTGGCTTCTGTAGACCATGGCCTAATCAGTGGAGGGCTGTGTGACCCTGACCTCAGGAATGACAAAGGGAAAAACCCCATGTGAACCACTTTCTCTAATAATCTTCTGTCTCTGAAGTGGTGTAGAGTTTATGAAAAGAATTCCACACTATCTGTATGCTCTGCTGGCTATACTTTCTTTCAGTTCCAGGCATGCCCTCTGGAGGATTCAGGAACGCCTTCTGAGGTTTCTCCAGATACTCACAACTAAAGGCATTTTGTAGATCAAGGGACCAAAAACTTCCTTCCCTTTTGCCAGAGGGTTTGGCTCCCTTTGCAACCGCAGCATCTCTTTTTCAGGCTGTACCCTCCAGAGGTTATTCAGCTCTAAGAAAGGAGGTGTGGGTTCTTTTAGATAGTCAAAATATAAGATTAAAAATCTTAAAGTAATCTTAGTGGGCAAGCTGGAAATGCACATTCTCATACATTTATGTTAGAAACAAATATAAAATGAATTACTTTTTTGGGTAACAGTTTGACCTGGCTGTACCATTTATTAGATAATCACCTTGGGCAAGTTATTTAAAAATGTGTATGCCTCAGTTTTCCCCATTTGTAAAATGGGAATAATAACAAATGTACCCATTTCATAGGGTTATCATGAGGATTAGATATGCTCTTTTTTTAAATAAGGCACTTGGAACAGTGCCTGGCTTGTAGCTATTAATTCTGTTATTATTTTATCCAGCAATTGCTCTTTTAGGACTCAACTTCTGTAGAATTACTGTACAAATAAATATACAACGGTAAGTACAAGGACGTTCTCTGCAACTTTGTTTGAAATAGAGGAAAAACTGACAGTGTCCTAAAGGTCAAGCAGTAAGGGAATGGTTAAATTATGATATTTTTATATCCTGTAATATTTTATAGTTATAAAAATGAGTTAGGTCAATGTACTAATATGGAAAGATCTCCAAAAGTAAATTCATTCGTAAAAAGATAGTTTACAAAATATCCTATTCAGGCAAAATAAACCAGCAGTTCGTGGGTATTATTTGCATATAAGTAAGTACATAACAGAAGGCCTAAAGCTTACAAACCTCAATGTTAACAGTGAGCAGTGGTTACATATGGAAATAGAAAGGGTTTAACATTGGGAAAGAGGAAAAAGTTCTAGATTCTAATCCTGACTTTTCCACTCAGTCTGCATTGGGTACTAAACTAGACGTCCTGCTCCTCAGTTATAAAACGAGGTGGTTGGAGTAGATCAGTGCTGGTGAGGACTCTACAGATAGGTCACGGTTCAGTGCATTCTTTTTCTAGGCTTGCTGCTCAGTGGGATGCTTAGTGATTCCAGCCTCTCTTTCTTTATTCAAAAGTAGTTTCTACTTCCTGACTTCTGCTGATTCACTTCATTTAGTCACATTTTGGTGACTTTTTCTTTTAGATCTCTTTCAATTTTATTTTATTTTATTTTAAATAGACTTAATTTAGAAAGAGACCTCCTGATAATTTGCACTCTGCTTGTGGGAAGTAAAAATAAACAAACGAGAGTGTGTAACATCATCAAAATATTGTAAATCCATTCTGGTTTATTTTATTAATAAAATATTAAAAAAACAAGAGGCTGAGTAGTCAAAATGTAATTCATTACATCATTTAAAGTGTACTCTTTTTGGTAAAGCAATCCACGGGAACCATTAACTCTAGACGATTTCTTTTGTTTTATAGCCGACTTTGGTTTCTGTGCCCAGATCACCCCTGAGCAGAGCAAGCGAAGTACTATGGTTGGAACGCCTTACTGGATGGCACCAGAGGTGGTTACACGGAAAGCTTATGGCCCTAAAGTGGACATTTGGTCTCTGGGTATTATGGCTATTGAGATGGTAGAAGGAGAACCTCCATACCTCAATGAAAATCCCTTGAGGGTAAGACTGATTAAACACCAGCTTCTTTAAGGAAAATACTTTCCTTTAAAACATTTATTTAGAACCTGCCTTGTGCCGATCTACTGGCCAAGGCTTTAGGATACGAAGTAGATAAAACCTAGCTTCTACACTCACTCCACTAGAATCATTTAAAAATCATTTGCTTCTGGTTGTTGAGTTGAATTTGTCAAGTAAAGGGTTTGGAGAGTTTTAGTAAGCTGTATGGTTTCTAATTTTGCATATAAGTAACAATTTACTGACTTTTCTGGAGAAGTAAATGTTCCTAGATGTACTCATCAGGTTATCAACTTTGAATCTTGGCCTCTGTACCCCAAGATTCAGGGAGGAGGAAAGTGAGACCATATCCCTGAGAAAGATGTACAAATGGTAATGTTAAAGCCTGTATTTAAACAAAGGAGTGAGTGTCCTGAGGTACACCTGAGGCCAGTGTACTTTGAATTAAATATTCCAGCAGCAGAAGTGAAGAGTTTGGGGGTGTTTTTTCTTTTCTTCCTTTTCTTAAATGACCAAATATGGCTCAACATCATTGCTTATTAAGGAAATGCAAAACAAAACCGCAATAAGCTACCACTTCATACCCTCTAGAGTGGTTATAGTCAGAAAGACTGACAATAACAAATGCTGGTGAGGATGTGGAGAAATTGGGACCCTCGTACAGTGCTGGTGGGAATGTAAAATGATGAGGACATTTTGGAAAGCAATTTGGCAGTTCCTCAAAAAATTAAACATAGAGTTACCATAGGATCCAACAATTCAATATACGTGAGAAAATTATAAGCATACATCCACAGAAGCTTACACATGAATGTTCATAATAGCCAAAAAGGAGAAACAACCCAAACATCCCTCAGCTGGTGAATGGATAAACAGAATGTGTTATATAATACAATAGAATATTATTTGTCCACAAAAAGAAGTGAAGTACTGATAACAGGCTACAACATGGATGAACCTTGAAAACATTATGCAGAGTGAAAGAAGCCAGATGCAAAAGGCTACATGTTGTATGATTTCATCTATATGAAATGTCCAGAACAGGCAAATCTATAGAGACAGAAAGTAGATTAGTGGTTGCCAGGGTGTGCGGGATAGGGGGATGGGGAGTACTGCTAACAGGCATGGGGTTTCATTTTGTGAGGATGAAAATATTCTGGAATTAGACAGTGGTCATGGTTGCACAACCTTGTGAATATCCTAAAAACCACTAAATTGTACACTTTGAAAAGGTGATTTTTATGGTTTGTAAATTATATCCCCCAAAGCTGTTACAAAAAAGAGCTTTGAAAGTACCGCATAGGACTACAGACTTATTGCAAAAAATAAAAAAGACATTTTTTTAGTGGGATTTAGGTCCACTGAGTCGAGGACTGCTGGCATTGGGGTATTAGGAATAGAAAAGATAGGAGGTGGAATACATCTGAGATTCAGAGTTGCGGTTATTAGCGTTGATAAAACCCGTTGCTGTCGAGTTGATTCCAACTCATAGCGACCTTATAGGACGGAGTAGAGCTGCCCCATAGGGCTTCCAAGGAGAAACTGGTGGATTTGAACAGCCGACCTTTTGGTTAGCAGCTGAGCTCTTAACCACTGTGCCACTAGGCCCCATTAGCATTGATAAGGTTTAGGGAATGACTGTGTGTGTGTGTGTGTAGCTAAGGTAGGCTGGAGGACAAGAGCATGTGCGAAGAGGACATCAAGGGACTATTGAAATCATCACAGCTTATGACAGGAGTAATGTTGGAGATAGTAACAGCGGGTTATCACTGTTGGTAGATGTTGGAACAAGGAAAGGTAAATAACGAGTTTGAGAGCATAGAGTTATAGAGACGGAGGGAGATAGAGATCTCAAAGAGGCGTTGAGGAGTCAAAAAGACACGTACTCCATCTCCAGGCACAGTGGCACAAAGGTGTGGGAGAAGAAAGCACTGCAGGGGAGGCGGAATCCTCATGGGGGAGCCAGGCCTCAATAGACGAAAAAAGCAAGGGGAATATTTGAGAAGAGGTTGAGTATTTAAGGGATTTTGCTGATGACTGACTAAATTCCAGAGCAAAATAAAAGCATTTTGAGTGTGGGGATGGGGAAGTGTATGTGAAAAGTTAAGGTCAGAAAATAGAGTATGCAGAGCCATATGAGGTTTAGAATGCAGAAGCTGAGGGGAGTAACTGCGAGTCCTAGGTTTATAATCATTAACATAAATGAAGATAAAGTCTGTAATAAGATTGGTCCTGAAGTAGAAGGTTGGGGGTGTTGAGGGTAGGAGGGGCTTACCAGGATTTTATGGGACCCGCTTTGAGTCCCTTCTGATTGAGTTGTAGAGAACAGTCCTTTGATGTTAACTGGAAATTATTTACTATCTCAGAGATGATTTCTTAAAATGGAATTAAATTCCTATAGGGTTGCTATGCATCAGAATCCACTCGATGACACTATCCTGTATGATACTGTAATGGTGGAAAAATGAGTGTCAAAACCCGTAGACCTATATAACACAAAAAGTGAACCAAATGTAAACTGTGGATTGTAGTTAACGATAGCGTATCGATATTGGTTTATCAGTTGTAACAAATGAATAACACTAATAATGTAAGATGTTAACGATAGAGGAAACTGTGGGAGATGGGGTATATGGAAATTGTTCTAAAAATAGTCTATTAATTATAGATAATAAATAAATGGTAACTTCAGTGAAGGCAGTACACAACACTGGGGAAGTCAGCACAGCTTGACCAGGGCAAGGTCGTGGAAGCTTCACAGACACATCCAAACTGCCTGAGGGACCAAATTACTGGGCTGAGGGCTGGGGACCATGGTCTCGGTGGACATCTTGCTCAGTTGGCATAGTTTATAAAGAAAATATTCTGCATCCTGCTTTGGTGAGTAGCGTCTGGGGTCTTAGAAGCTTGCAAGTGAGAAGAACTAGATGGTGCCCTGCTACTACCAGTGACTGCCATGGCAGGGAACCCAACATAGAGTCCTGGACAGAGCAGGAGAAAAGGGTGGAGCAGAACTCAGATTTCATGTAAAAAGCCCAGACTTACTGGCCTGACAAAGACTGGAGGAACCCCTGAAACTGTGGCCCTGGGACATACTGTTTACCCAGAACTGAAACCATCCTGAAGCCCACTCTTCAGACAAAGATTAGACAGGACTGTAAAACAAAAAATAATAACACATGAGGAATGCGCTTGTTAGTTCAGTTAGATACAGGAGACCAAATGGGCAGCTGTATCCGGAGGCAGGATGAAAAGGCAGGAAGGAACAAGAACTGGTTGAATGGACACAGGGAACTCGAGGTGGAAAGGGGGAGTGTGCTGTCACATTGTGGGGATTGCACCTAATGTCACAAAACAATATGTGTATAAATTTTTGTGTGAGAAATTGAAAGCTTGTAAGTGGCCATCTAAGATACTCCACTGCTCCCACCCAGTCTGGAGTAGGGGAGAATGAAAAAAACCAAAGACACAAGGGAAAGATTGGTCCAAAGGACTCATGGACCACAACTTCCACGAGACTGAGTCCACAACTAGATGGTGCCCGGCTACCACCACCAACTGTTCTGACAGGGATCACAATAGAGGGTCCCGGACAGAGCTGGAGAAAAATGTAGAACAGAATTCTGACTCACAGAAGAAGACCAGACTTACTGGTCTGACAGAGACTGGAGAAACCCTGATAGTATGGCCCCCAGACACCCTTTTAACTCAGTGCTGACGTCATCCCTGAGGTTCACCCTTCAACCAAAGATTAGACAGGCCCATAAAATAAAACGAGACTAAGTGGGCACACGAGCCCAGGGGCAAGGATGAGATGGCAGGAGGAGACAGGGAAGCTGGTATTGGGAACCCAAGGTCAAGAAGGGGAGAGTAAAGTCTATTAAGTAATAATTTAACAGACTATTTTTAGAAAACTTTATTAACTATTATTAAATAATTTTGAGTACGACTCAAAATGAGAAGAAACAGTTGCTAACATCCATTAATAAGCAGAACATGGAATGTACAAAGTATGAATTTAGGGAAATTGGAAGTCATCAGAAATAAAATGGAACACATAAAGATTGATACCCTAGGCGCTCGTGAGCTGAAATGGACTGGTACTAACCATTTTGAATCAGACAGACATATGGCCAGGAATGACAAATTGAAGAGGAATGGCGTCGCATTCATCATCAAAAAGAACATTTGAAGACCTATTCTGAAGTACAGTGCTGTCAGTGATAAGATAATATCTATATGCCTACAAAGAAGACCAGTTAATAAGACTGTTACTCAAATTTATGCACCAACCCCTGATGCAGAAGATGAAGAAATTGAAAACTTTTACTAACTTCTGCAGTCTAAACTCGATCAACCATGTAATCAAGATACATTGGTAATTACTGGAAATCAGAATATGAGAGTTGGGAACAAAGAAGAAGGATCTGTAGTTAGAAAATATGGCTTTGGTGATAGAAACAGTGCTGGCGATTGCACGATAGAATTTTGCAAGACCAATGACTTACTCATTACAAATACCTTTTTTCAACAACATAAACAGCGACTGTACACATAGACCTGGCTGGATGGAACACACAGGGATCAAATCAACGACATCTGTGGAAAGAGATGATGGAGAAGCTCAATATCATCAGCCAGAACAAGGCCAGGGCTTGACTGCAGAGCAGACCATCAGTTACTCACATGCAAGTTTAAGTTTAAGCTGAAGAAATTAAAACAAGTCCATGAGAGCCAAAGTACGGCCTTGAGTATATCCCACCTGAATTTAGAGACCATCTCAAGAATAGATTTGACACACTAAAGACTAATGGCCGAAGACCAGATGAGTTGTGGGATGACATTATACATGAAGAAGGCAAAAGGCCATTGAAAAGACAGGAAAGAATTTGCTCTGTTAACTTTCACCTGAAGCACAATAATATATATATATATACATTATATATATACACACACATAAACATACTGTGAGATTTTGATGAAATTATGAAACATCCATATGCTTAATTCAAGTCAGCCATTAAAATAATTATGTCAGTGTCATCAGTTATTAGTAATCATGAGACCATGAATAACTAATTGTAAAAAAAAAGATTTCAACAAATCCTCTTGTTTTGAAATGTATTTGTGTGACTTGAAAAAGGCTTTGGAAAGGTAATATCCTATATGTTGATGGTGGGATTGTGGTCATTTTTCTTTATACCTTTATGTATTTTAATTTTGGTATTTTTTTAAATCGATATGTATTGCATTTATAACCTCCCCCTCAAAAGAGATGAAGCTGATTCTATTTTGAAAAAGAACTTAAGTGAATGTAACATCTGAACATAAAGGGAAAATATCAAATGTAAGTGGATAGAGGCAATAACGACCTCTCTCTAGTACTGTAGTATTTATATTTATGGTGATCGTCTGTAAAGAAGTAAAGGATCCATAAACATACAGTGCCCTGCCTGAAGTATGACGAAGATGTTCTCTTTTTAGGCCTTGTACCTGATAGCAACTAATGGAACCCCAGAACTTCAGAATCCAGAGAAACTTACCCCAATATTTCGGGATTTCTTAAATCGATGTTTGGAGATGGATGTGGAGAAAAGGGGTTCAGCCAAAGAATTGTTGCAGGTGAATTTGGAAATAATTTTTGGGAAAAGTTGACCTTTTCGAGTAACAAACAGAAAGTTTACATTGGGGTCCTTATATCTCACTCACTATGAGTCGGAATCCACTCTACCATAATAGGTTTGGTTTTTTTTGTTTATTAATTGATCACAGTATGGCAGCTGCTGCATTTTAAGATTGATCTGCTGGGACTAAAATACCAACAATAGTATAATAATGAATTTTTGCATATTATCAATTCTCAGACCTGTTCACTGCTGGCAGGGGTCGTTTAACTATATTTTATGAATGTTAGAAAACTTTTTAAAAGACTCAGCTTTGAACTATAGAAGTGATGCGTTGATTATGTTGGTTTTATACAGGTATTAAAATGTGTAGTTTATGAAATGAATTATGCTTCATAAAGTAGTCTTCAGGGCTTAACTGAAAGAAAGTAATGAGTGTTTCTAAGCTGATGACATTTATACATTTACCTTCTTTTCCCCTCTTTTCTGGCAGCATCCCTTCCTGAAACTGGCCAAGCCATTATCTAGCTTGACACCATTGATCATGGCAGCTAAAGAAGCAATGAAGAGCAACCGTTAACATCATTGCCGTGGCCTCGTATTCTTCTCTCCATTTTCTAAAAGAAGTCTTTTAATATATGAAAAGTATTACTCTTTTCGGGGGGGTTTGAAAGAAACAGTCTGCATAACATGGAAGAAAAAGCAAACGACTCCCTGAAGACAACCAAGAGAAAATTGCAAAAAAGAATGATGGCTTTGAACTGAACCCCTTTTTTAGGGTCCAAAAGGAATTATGGACTGAATCACTAGCCTTACATCTTTTGGCACACAGCCCATCAGGGCCATTTATCATGCTTGAGATTTGCATTTTATTTTATTTTGCTGACTTTGTTGTAATTGATCCCATTCAGTGTCCCCTTTGTGGGTATTTTCAATACTTGAATGGCACATTCGAATTTTCAGAGTATTTGTTTCATCTACCAGTCATATTTTCTCTCTTCTTCATAGCTTTCTTTCTCTTTGACTTGCTCCTTTTGAGTTGCATTGAGAAGTTTTTCTCTTGCCTAAATCCAAGGCAAGTGTGATAGAAATTATGTCACTCCTTATATTGGCAAAGGGGCTAGATACGGTTTAATTTTATATGGGAGTTAGGACCAGCTGTTGTTACGTGTACTATTTCAGTTCAGAACTTGAACTGAAAGAAGGGAAAGTGTGATTTTTACCTTTTTTAACAAATGTGAAAGTCAATTTTAGAAACTTCCTGGTAGTGAGTTGTTTGGCTTTTGTTTCATGTATAGAGAGAAGACTACTAATCTATATTTATAACTAAATCATTGAGTCAGAAGAAGAATCCTGTTGACTGTCCTGACAGTTTTGTCTTCCTTTCTGCCTGTTCGCTCTTCAAACTCGGCTTCAGGAACCACAGTGATTTGGTCTTGTTCCATCTTGGGCTGTATGACTTTGGTTGCTGTGGCTACCTCCTCCTCCACTCCCTGCCTTCTCACCTTCATTTTGCAAATAAGTTTCTGTATATGTTGTAATTTTAGGTTTAGATTTTTTTTTTTTTAATTAACCCCACCCACACCCCATAGCAAATAATACAATAACCACTGAATTTGCAGAACTTAAAAGATAACTTTTCCCACCCCCTCCCTCCCCCCATTTAAAGGAGAAAAATATTTGAGGATAGCAGAGACAGAGTGGGAGGCTTGCACTTTGGTGAACTAAACAGTAATTAGATGAGGTTATATTCATGAAGAGAGAGAAATGTCTGTTACATAGAGATGCAGTGAACCATAGAGATTTACCATAAGCTACATTATTCCCAACCCATTATCAACATCGTAGTGGTTAGAAAAACTTCTTAAGAGACACAGTACTTCTCTTGATGAATTCATGGATCATTTGAGATGTTGTGTAACTTTAGGTTTTTTCCAAGTGAGTAGATAATAGGCAAGTAAAAAACTGGAGAAAGGAAGATAAAAGTGAAATGTGTTTGATGATAGTAATACTTTATTTTTAAAGATTAAAAAAAAGGTCTGTGACCTGTAGCGTTAATTATTAGAGTGCACTCTTCTCTCCTGACCTCTTCTTTCTCCTGTCGGTGTTCTGTGTTTGGAGGAGGGTTTGTCCCTCCTGATGTACCAGGAGCCACATAAAAGAAAAAAAATCTGTGGTTTGGTTCTGGCAGTTTGTTCCCACCATCCCTTCCGAATGAACTTCACACCCACCCGCCAGCCTGCAAGAGTACAAATCATGAATACAGGTGGTTTGGATGTTTTGCAGTGCATTGAAGGAACTAGCAGGGCTTTATATCCTGTTATCCCATAATATCTGTGTTAGGATAACAGGTGTAAGGATAGTAAATGGCTGTTTTTAGGAAAGTTTTTCACAAAAATTAGTAAATTAATGCAACATATATCTAGAGCACTTACTGGTCTGTGTTTTCAGTTGATCCTTCATTTCATTTTCCTCTGGATTGTATCGGCCTTCTACAGCTATTACTAAATCACGGAAACAAGCTGGTTTATTTCTGGTGGAAAGCTACAGTGCCTCTTCGTTTCTAGATTTGCACATCCTTTCTAAACGGTTGTCTGGATGGATTATGATAAAGAAGATGCTACCAGTGAAATAGAAAACCCCCTAGGTGATAAGACCGATCGTCATGACCACCCGAGAAGGCACTCCCATGCAAAAGTCATAAAGACCATATTCATTGAATACAGTGCCAGTGCCCCATTTTTATGCCTGTGACTCAACAGAGGGCTTTTCAGTTTGTAGAAGCAGTTTGGGATTTGTATTTACATCTTTTCTGATGGTTACCTGCACGTCCATTGCTGGCAACGGACTTTGTCATTAAAACCTGACTCCTAGGTTAAGGGAGCTATACTGTGGTTTATTCTTTACTTACTTGGATAAACTAACCTGTAGTTGAAACATACTTTGGTTAATTATGAAATGTGTCATTTTTAAACAGAATAATCTTAAAAGCAATATGGAATTGTGATTTATTAGTTAATTTTAAATTAAAGTGTTCTGACCTAGTTGAAAGAACAGTTGTATCTGAATCAAGGTTCATGTTTTTTTTTTAATAATTGCATTTGAATTCACCTTTTATGTCATCACTTTAAAATGAAAATTCTCATTTAAATCTAAAAGATAACTTAGTCTTCTTCTGTTATTAGGATATACTACATGCATAGTATTTATTATACTTCAGACTCTCTGGCGGTCTTAAAGCCACCTGCTCCTCTTGTTCCTTTTGCTGCCTTTAGGACAGCTAAAACTGAGAAACCACGAAAACATTGACAGTTTTGTCCTACCTGGAACAGTCAGCGAGTGATCGTGCTAGCATAAGAACAAAGGCTGACACAAGTCTGTCTTCCTGTGTCGAGTGCCTGGCACACAGTAGACATTCTCTCCTTTCAGCATTTAAATAGCAAGCTGCTTAAAAGTTAGCTAGTAACTTCCAGTCCTAAATGAACCTGTGCCTTTAACAAACAATTTAAAACTACCTATGAGTATTTCTTCTTAGGGCTCATTTAAATACACATTTGTTTGTATATTCTGTGTTTTAGCCAGAGGGATTTTAGATCAGATCAGGCAGTAGCTATAGTTAGAAAAATAGGTGCTTAAAGAATTTGCATCAATCTTTGAATCTAAAATCTTTTAAATACACCACAGATGCCATATCCAGGTTGAAAAGTCCAAAATTCATTTTAGATTGTAGCTAAAATCCTCCAAATTAATGGTAATTTTGGCTTTTTTATAGTGAAATTCCATAGTAATATTAAAAGCAGATTGTCTTCCTTGTCTCTACTACCCCTGCAATAAATATTTAAGCAGTTTTCCACAGTGTATTTAAAAAAAAAAAACATACATGAAAAAGAAAAATATACACATACACATTTTTTTTTTTTCTCACCACATTTTTTAAACAGTCTGGCGAAGACTGTGGTAGATGTTGTAGGAGTTTCAAAGAAGAATCTAGCATCGGCCTGGCCTTCATCTTTGGTAAGAATGTGTGGCGCTTTTTTCCCTCTTTATTTTGGTAGATAGAAATGGAATTAAGTGAAAGTGGTTTGTCTTTTCAAATTTTATATTGCCTTTTATTTTTAATTTAATCCTATTTAATTGTTACATTGACATTAACTGCTGTATTTGATGACTTTATTCAATAATTTTGTTCTTTCAGGGCTAGAAATAAAACATTTTTTTAATGTTTATTTTCCCTTTTCTAAACTTTAATTCTTTCTTTGGCTCAGAATAGCTTAAAAGAGTAAGTATTAGTATTTCTAATAGGTTTTCAACTAACATTCTAGTATTTTTAAGGATAGATTTTTTTAAACATGTCTGGTACCATTTTTGAATGTATTACAAAGCTCCAAATTAGAAATGTGTGGGTGGCAAGCATGAGCCTCCACTTTTCTAAATCAAGTTTCAGAATAAATTTCTTACAAGTGTTCCCGGTTGCCAGACCAGGGCAGCACTTCTGATCTGTTTGAACACCTTCTGCAACTTGGCCTGGAATTCTAATGCTCGTCTGGCTGGGTAATAAGGAACTAACCAGAAATTATGTGTCAAATGCACCAAGAGATCTTTAAGGCATCACTTCATTGTACAAATTTAATTTGGAATGTTGTCTACCCTGACATGCGTAACAGCTGCAATAACTATAAATGTTCATTCATGGTGAGTACCTTTAAGGAGTGGATAGCCAGGTACCTTCTTGGAATAGTTGTTAAGAAGAGAAACTACATCAAACCAAACAAGAAATTATGGCCCTGCAAAAGATGATTCAGGATCCTGATTGGTAGATAGTTTACTACCAAAAAGCATAAAGTATACCTTTTTTAACCAGGGGAAGGGGGTATGGGCAATGACTGCTTCTAAAATGTGTTTGTTACACTGTAAAGCTGTTCAGTAGCTATTGTAACACTTGTATTGCCTTCAGCTAATCATAACAAATGCTTAAAGTTGATACTTTTTAAGAATTGCCTAAGAAAAGTTCAAAGATACTTGGATGTTTGGTTTGATAAGCACTATTTCTAGAAGCTTTTAATGCATGCTTTTCTGCTTTAATGTTCGTGGGTTTTTTAAAAAATAAGGAATTAATTTATGCTAATTAAATAATTTAACAAGTTTCCTCTTTTGAGGAGGAGGAATCATCAAACAATGAAAGGGAAATCTTAGGTCTCTATTTTAGGTTTTTATCAAAGTAATGCACATAGATTAAAAACTCAAATAATCTTTAAAAAGTTGTAGTAAAGGTGCTACTCCCGGGCTTTAAGTTTCCCAACTGCTGAGTCCTGCTCCAGGGAGGCATCTACTTTTAACTCTTTTAGCTGTTTTTTTAAAACAAAAAACAGTTGCCATGGAGTCGATTCTGACTCATGGCAACCCCATGGTGCAAACAGTTAAGTGCTTGACTACTAACTGAAAGGTTGGCCATACAAACCCACCCAGAGGCACCTTGGAAGAAAGGCCTGGCAAACTTTTTAGCCTATATTAATCTTCACCTTTCTAAATTACATACCTAAACAGGTATTTCTTAACATTTGCATATTTTATCTAGTAACCTCCTATTACGGAGGTTGAGAATTTGGGTATCATCATACTGTTCCATTCTCGCTTTTCTTTCTTGAGTCTCCCAATTAAGAGAGGTACCAATTTCTTACTAGATTAGTAACCCTTTACTGTCTAGCCGATTCTGACTCATAGCAGCCCTATAGGACTGGATAGAACTGTCTTGTAGGGTTTCCAAGACTAAATCTTTACAGAAGCAGACTGCCACATCTTTCTTCCATGGAGTGGCTGATGGGTTCAAACTGCCAACGTTTCAGTTAGCAGTCGAGCGCTTAACCACTGTGCCACCAGGGCTCCTGTTAGAGAGCCATCAGTGTTAGTCTCATGACTGTGTCAAAGCATTATTCACTTGGGTCACGTAATTTATTACCGTTACGCATCATTTCTTGTACGACTCCTTGCTTTTCCTGTTGTTTTCGTGTCTTTTTGTGTCCTTTGTTTCTAGTTCTATCACCAGGTTTTCCTCAACTTGCCACAAAATTGCAAGTATCCTCTGAAAACTATTTTCTGTACAATTTAATGTATCAGAGACTGACAATTTCTTTTCCTTTCCTAGAACTTTGTTGGGGCTTCAGTTTGGACTGTTGCTCCCTAGGCCTTCTGTACCTCTGGCACCTTGGGACTTGACTTCATCTCTCTCCTGAGTTAGATCCTTTTTCTGAACAGCATATCTTCTTTTTGGTTGGTTTATTCCTTCATTTGGAGAAGTGCATCCTCCACTAGCTTCCTGAGAAAAGGGTACACGAGAGAAAATTTTTACAACTTTGAATGTCTGAAGTGCCTCCTATTTAATTGATGGTATAGGATTTTAGGTTGGAAATCATTTTGCTTGAGAATTTTGAAGTTACTACCTCACTGTCTTATAACCTGTCATTTCTGATGACAGATCTTTATATGTGACCCCCAGCCCCCAGAATTTTTGTTCTGAAATTTTACCATGAAGTGCCTTGGGAGAGTGTACGTGTCTTTGCTGACTTTGGGCATTTGGTGGTCCCTCTTGGTTACAGAGTCATTTCCTTCATTTCTGGGAAACTGTTTTCTATTAGTTCCTTGATGGTTGCCTCTTTTTTTCTGTAAACTTCTTTCCAGGTTTCCAGCGTTAATCTCGTATCTTTCTTTCCTGCTTTCCATCTCTGTCTTTAGTTTTTAACTTACCAGGAGAATTTCCTTGATGTTCTGATTTCTTTTTGAACTTACTTTGACTCTCATATTTTTATTTATTTATTTTAATTTTTTTTATTTTATTGTACTTTAAGTGAAAGTTTACAGTTCAGATTAGTCTCCCATACAAAAATTTATACATACATTGTTACGTGACCCTAATTGCTCTCCCTATACTGTGACAGCACACTCCTTTCCACCCCTCGCTCTCATATTTTTAATTAAAAAAAAAAAGTCATTCTTGTTTTCTGATCTTCCTTTTTTTATAGCCTTTTGTTCTTATAAATTCATTATCTTTCCTGAGGTATTAATTATAAAAGTCTTTTATTTATATATTTAAAATCTCTGGATTGTGTATGTGTGTGTTTTTGTTGTTCCTCCCCCTCTGAGTTTCTTGTTTTTGACTCTGTTTCACATGAAGACTTTCTACAGATGTCTGAGGAATACCCACAGGTTAATGCTGTTTCTGTAACAACATTAGTACAGCACTGTGTCAGGCACTGCGCTAAACAAATGCTAACTTGTTTACGCATTGACTTTTCTCAGTTCTCAGTTGGGCTCTTAGTGCTCTCTAGCTCCTAGATCTTTTTTCCTCTCCCTTTTTCTCCAAAACTGTCTCATGTTCCCCAACCCCTCTGTTCCACCATCTCAATACGTTCTTCAGGTTTTTCTGGGTTCTTGTCTTTGCCTTCTTCCTTTCCATCTCAGTGCAAGATGTTCCTCTTTATCTTAGAGGCTGACCCCAGCACGGACCTGTTCTACCACCTCCCAGGTCCTCAGGCTACTCTGATTTATCCTGGTTCTCCTGTACCTGCAATTCCTCCTCCTAACACCCCAGGTGGCTTCACTGGAGAATTCTACCAAACATTGAGAGAAAGTTGACAGCAATTCTACTCAAACCATTCCAGAACATAGAAAAGAAAGGAATACTTCCTAATTCATTCTATGAAGGCAGCATAAGCCTGATACCAAAACCAGGCAAAGATATTGCAAAAAAAGAAAATTATAGGCCAATATCGCTCATGAATATAGATACAAAAAATTTGAATAAACTTCTAGCCGACGAAATTAAACAGCATATCAAAAGAAAAAAAAAAGATCACAGGTGGAATTCATACCAGGGATGCAGGGTGGTTCAACATTAGAAGATCAATCGGTGTAATTCAGCACATAAATAAAAGGAAAAGAATCACATGATCCTCTCAATTGATGGTGAAAAGGCATTTGTTAGAATTCAATGCTTTTGCCTGATAAAAACTCTAAGCAAAATACGAATAGAAGGGAAATTCCTCAACACAATTAAGGGCATATATATAAAATCAACCAAAAAAGTCCATTGCCATCGAGTCAATTCAAACTCATAATGACTCTCTAGGACAGAGTAGAACTGCCCCTGTAGGGTTTCCAAGGAGCAGCTGGTGGATTTGAACTGCCAACCTCTTAGTTAACAGACAGCCAAGCTCTTAACCGCTGCATCACAAGGGCTCCCACAAAACTAACAGCTGACATTATTCTCAACAGAAATTGAAATCATTTCCCTTGAGAACAGGAAGGCGACAAGAATGCCTGGTATCACCACTCATTCAATATTGTACTGGAAGTTCTAGACAGAGCAATAAGGCAAGAAAGGGAAATAAAGGGCATCAGAGTTGGTAAGGAAGAAGTAAAACTGTCCCTATTCATAGATGATGTGATCCTATACATTGAAAATCCCAGAGATTCATAAGAAAGCTACTGGAACTAAGAGAAGGCTTTAGCAAAGTGGCAGGGTACAAGATCAACATACAAAAATCAGGTGGATTCCTCTACACTAACAAGAACTCCGAAAAGGATATCAAGAAAAGAATACCATTTACAATATCCCCCCAAAGGATAAACTCCCTAGGGATAAATCTAGCCAGGGGTGTAAAAGCCTAAAACGAAAGACTACAAAACGCTACTGCAAGGAACCGGAAGAGGAAACAACGAACCATGCTCATGGATTGGAAGACTTAACATTATGAAAATGTTCATACTATCCAAAGCCATCTACAGATACAACGCACGCCCGACCCAAATCCCAACGACATTCTTTAATGAAATGAAAAAACTAATCTCCAGCTTTGCGTGGCGAAGGACAGAGGCCCCGAATAGCTAAAGCATTATTGAAGAAGAACAACGTAGAAGGCTTCACACTTGCCTGATCTCAGAACTTAACTACACAGCCACAGTAGTCAAAACAGCCTGGTACTAGTACAACGGACACATAGTCCAATGGAACAGAATTGAGAGCCCAGGCATAAATCCACCCATCTATGGGCAACTGATCTTTGACAAAGAGTTGAAGTCCATTCAGTGGGGGAAGAGATAGTCTCTAACGAATAGTGCTGGCAAAACTGGATATCCATTTGCGGAAAAATGAAACAGAATCTGTCTTAGTCATCTACTGCTGCTACAACAGAAATACCACAAGTGGATGGCTTTAACAAAGAGAAATTTATTTCTTCACAGTAAAGTAGGCTAAAAGTCCAAATTCAGGGTGTCAGCTCTGGGGTAAGGCTTTCTCTTCTCTGTCGGCCTTCTCATCAATCTTCCCCTGGACTAGGAGCTTCTCTGTGCAGCGACCCTGGGGAGACGCTCTGCTCCTGGCACGGGTGTCTTGGTGGTATGAGGTCCCCCTGTCTCTCTGCTCACTTCTCTCTTTTATATCTCAAGAGATTGCCTCAGGACACAATCCAATCTTGTAGATTGAGTCCCGCCTTACTAACATGACTGCCATCCTCCCTCATTAACATCATAGAGGCAGGATTTACAACATATAGGAAAAACACACAATACCAGGAATCACAGCCCAGCCAAACTGATACACACATTTTTGGGGGGACATAATCCATTACAGGATCCATACCTCACACTATACCAAAAAACACTAAAAATGGATCAAAGACCTGAACATTAAACCTAAAACCATAAAGTTCCTGAATGATAACATAGGGACAAAGCTAGGGGTCCTAAAACTATGGCATAAATATGCTATCAAACATAACTAAAAATTCAGACAAACAATGGAACATAAACTAGGTAACTGGGACCACCTAAAAATTAAATACTTAACGCTTATCAAAAGACTTTACCAAAAGAGTGAAAAGAGAACCTACAGACTAGGGGAAAAAAAATTGACAATGACATATCTGAGAAGGGTCCAATCTCTAAAATACGCAGAAAACTTCAACACCTCAACAACAAAAAGACAATCCAATCCAAAAAAAAAAAAAAAAA
>NW_004443962.1:5291030-5305845 GCF_000243295.1 Trichechus manatus latirostris | reverse complement strand
AAAAAAAAAAAATGGGCAAAGGACATGAATAGAGACTTCACCAAAGAAGACATTCAGGTGGCTAACAAGCATATGAAGAGATGCTTGCAATCATTAGCCATTAGAGAGATGCAAATCAAAACTACAATGAGATACCATCTCACTCCTGCAAAAATGGCACTGATCAAAAAAATAGAAAACAAATGCTGGGAGGTTGTGGGGAGATTGGAACTCTTATACACTGCTGATGGGGTTGTAAAATGGTACAACTACTACAGAAAACGGTATGGTGCTTCCTCAAAAAGCTAGAAATAGCAATATCATATGATCCAGCAATCTCACTGCTAGGTATATATCCTAGAGAAATAAGAGCAATGACGTGAATAGACGTATGCCACACCTATGTTCATTGCAGCATTATTCACGGTAGCAAAAAGAAGAAAACAACGTGTCTATCAACAGAAGAATGGATAAACAAAATGTGGTACATACATACAAGGGAATACTACACAATGATAAAGACTACTGATGAATCCGCAAAACAGCATAGATGTATCTGGAGGACATTAATGCTGAGTGAAATGAGTCAATCACAAAAGGACAAATATCGTATGACATCACTTTTATAAAAAGTGAAGAACAGGTTTACACACAGAGGTAACATTCTTTGGTGGTTACCAGGGATGGGATGGGCAGAGAGGGAGGGATAGTAGACACGTGTTAATTCTGGTGAAGGGAAAGGTAGTATACAGTATGGGGGATGTCAGCACAACATGACCAAGGTAAATGAAAACACTGAGAGGCACGCAAGAATAAAGGACAACTGTGGTAAATGCTACAACATACACAATTCTGTAACAACAGTAATAAACCAAACCTGTTGCCGTCGAGTCGATTCCAACTCATAGCGACCCTATCTATAGGACAGAGTAGAACTACCCCATAGAGTTTCCAAGGAGCGGCTGGTGGATTCGAACTGCCAACCTTTTGGTTAACAACCAAGCTGTTAATCACTGTGCCACCAGGGCTCTAACAACAGTAATAGCAACCAAAAATTTGTGAGTGTTTACAGAGATAGATATGTATGCTATATAGGTGTGGGAGGGCATATAGGAGTACACGAGCATGTAAGTATTGGTAAAGTTGTGAGCATTTGCATATACATATTTGTGCTGTGTGTATATTCATATATATAATAGAGCACACAGGGGGCATAGTTAATGGAAACTTCTTAGACATATCCAAACACCTTGTGGGACTGAGTTACTGGGCATGAAGGCTAAGGACCATAGTCTTGGGGGACATCTAGATCAACTGGCATAACAGTTCATAAAGGTAATGTTCTACATTCTAGTTTCGTGAGTAGCATGTGGGGTCTTCAAAGCTTGTGAGCAGCCCTTTAAGATACAACTATTGGTATCTTCCAACTGGAGCAAAGGAGAGTGAAGGAAGCCAAAAACTCAAGGAAGCAATTAGTCCACAGGACTAATGGCCTACACAAACCACAGCCTCCTTTAGCCTGAGACCAGAAGAGCTAGATGGTGCCTGGCTACCACTAACAATCGCTCTGACCAGGGACATAACAGAAGGTCCTAGTTAGAATGGGAGAAAAATGTAGAACAAAACTCAAATTCATAAAAAAAGACCAGACCTACTGGACTGATAGAGACTAGAGGAACCCCCAAGACTATTGCCCTAAGACACCCTTTTAACCTGGAACTGAAGCCACTCCCAGAGGTCACCTTCAGCCAAATAATAGATTGGGCTATAAAATAATAACACCCGTGAAGAATGTGCTTCTTAGGACAATCAACTGTATGAGACCAAATGGGGGAACATTTGCCCGAAAGCAAAGACGAGAATGCAAGGAGGGGCAGGGAAACTGGAGAGACGAAAAAGGGGAAAGCAAGGTGGAAGTGGGGAGCGTGCTGATACATTGTGAGAATAGCAACCAATGTCACGGAACAAACGGTGTATAAATTGTTGAAAGCAAAACTGATGTGCTGTATGAACTTTCACCTAAAACAATAAAATGTTACAAAAAAAAAAAAGTTTGCATATCTTCCGTTTAAAACAAACTTACTTTGACTTTTCTCAGCTAAACTCTGGAAAGAGGAGACTAATGTTTTCCCCTTAATTATCATTCTGCTTTCAAAGTGCCACTGAAACTACCTTTGCCAACATTACCAATAACCACCTAGCCCTGGGGGCTCAATGGTTAAGCATTTGGCTGCTAACCCAAAGACTGGTGGTTCAGACCCACTCAGCACCTCTACAGGACAAGGACCTAGTGATCTGCTCCTGTAAAGATTACAGCCAAGAAAACCCTATGGGTAGTTCTGCTCTGTCACATAGGGTCACTATGAGTCAAAAATCGACTTGACAGCACCTAACAACAACAACTAAATTCACTAGACCCTTTAAAAAAAAACAAAAAAACTGTTGCCATCAAGTCGATTCTATAGGACATAGCGACCATATAGGACAGAGTAGGACTGCCCCATAGAGTTTCCAAGGAGCAGCTGGTGCATTCGAACTGCCAACCTTTTGGTTAGCAGCCGTAGCTCTTAACCACTGTGCCACCAGGGCCCCAGACCCTTTTTAGTTCTTCTAAATGACTTCTGCAGCTTTTGGCACCGTTAGCAGTGCCTCCTTGAAATGAGCCTCTCGTTCTCTATGGCACCATTCTTTTTGGGTTTTCTTCTTGCATCTCTGGCCATTCCTCAGTCTCCTCTGTGGATTCCCCCAATTTACTCTTTCCCCAGTTCTCTTCGCAGCTTGCATGCATTTTGGATGGTCTCGTCCACTTTCATGATTTTATCATAACCTGATAATTTCCAAACTTAACATTTTCACCTAGACCTTTTCTTGAGCTTCAAGTAAGTGTGGACATCCCCACAGGCCCTTCAAACTACTGTCTGTAACTAATGCTCACATCACCCTCTCGTCTGCCCTGCCATCCACTCCTGTGTGGGAAGATCAGTGACTGGTACCACCACTGGCCCAACTGGGAATCATCCTTGGTGGTGCCCTTACTCTCCCCTCACATATCCAGTAAGTCAGCAAGTCCTGTCAATTCTACCTACTTCATATTCCCCCTCTCCAGCCTTTAATTCAGGCCCTGGGCGTTCTAGGCTGACTCATTATTGCCTCAACTTCCTAACTAGTCTTCCCTCACACTTCAGTCTGGCTACACTGCTGTTGGAGTGATCTTTTTAAGATACAAATAAGTTTCAATCACTTTCCTGCCTTAAATTCTGCAATGGCTTAAACTGCCCAACATGACAGAAAGTCGCCTTCACAATCTGAGCTCCCTCTGGCTCAAGTGAAAAATTTAAACAGTTTACACTGTTAAAGTATGAAAAACAGGACAGCCCTATGATAAAGCAACCTTTCCTCCCTCTCTGAGAAAATGTTTAAGTAGACATTGTATGATTCCGTGTCTAAAGAAGATGATTTTCTGCTTTAGGGTGGGGGGAGGCTGGGAGCTGAGGAAGATGGTCTCTAGGATCCCTTTATACTGGAAAGCAGCTTGAGGCAGAGGTTGTCATGGATTCACCTTCCTGGTCATCTGGGAGGCTAGAGCATTGCAGAAAGGACATGAGCCTTATAACCAATAAGGTTCAGATATGAGCAGAAACACGGCCACTTACCTGAAAACTTGGGGAAAGCAGGTCTCTGAGCTGCAGTTTCCACATTTGTGAAGAGACTATGTATTTCATTGTGCTGAGTGTGTGCCTCGTGGTAGACATCCCACAAAAGTTGCTCCTTTGCCCTTGAGTTTCCATGGTTTATCATGAGGACCTGCAATCAGAGAAGGCATTGCAAAGGTAGCATTTTTTCCTGTTTCAGAAAAGGATTAATACATTATTTCTCTGATTTGCCTTTTATTTTTAGTTTATTTCAAGTTTAAAATAGTTTGACCAAGCATGATGTCCTTCTCCAGGGACTCATCCCTCCTGGTAACACATCCAAAGTACGTGAGATGAAGTCTCCCTGTCCTCACTTCTAAGGAGCATTCTGGCTGTAATTCCTCCAAAACAGATTTGTTTGTTCTTCTGGCAGTCCAGGGTATATTCAGCATTCTTCACCAACACCATAATTCAAAGGCATCAATTCTTCTTATGTCTTCCTTATTCACTGGCCAGCTTTCACATGCATATGAGGTGATTGAAAATACCATGGCTTGGGTCAGGCACACCTTAGTCCTCAAAGTGACATCTCTGCTTTTTAATACTTTAAAGAGGTCTTTTGCAGCAGATTTGCCCAATGCAATACTTGATTTGATTTCTTGACTGCTGCTTCCGTGGACGTTGATTGTGGGTCCAAGTAAAATGAAATCCTTGATAACTTCAATATTTTCTCTGTTTATCATGATATTGCTTATTGGTCTAGTTGTTGAAGATTTTTGTTTTCTTTATGTTAAGCTGTAATCCATACTGAAGGCCTTAGTCTTTGATCTTCATCAGTAAGTGCTTTAAGTCCTCTTTGCTTTCAGCAAGCAAGGTTGTTTTGTCTACATATCGCAGGTTGTTAATGAGTCTTCCTCCAATCCTGATGCCATGTTCTTCATACAGTCCAGCTTCTCGGATTATTTACTCAGCATCCAGATAGAATAAGTACGGTAAAAGGATACAAGTACTTTATGTAGAGGATAGTTTAAATCGCTGTGCTTGTTGAAAAAAATAAAATTAAAAGTGTGAAACAATACAGATGAATGAAACATTGCTTCAGAGGCAGGTATATACAGTCCCCTGAATTTGGACGCATTTTGAACTTGTGGGAGCCACTTCCTAGGAGCCATAAAGTGGTTTGTGTACTAATCTAACCCCTGTTTGGAGAGTAGTTTCTGTTTGTGTGTGCCATTCAGCCAACGTGGAACATACCTGCCCATTTGTTGTTCTCAGTTCTTTGGGGAACTTGGTTTCTACAGAACCACATCTCCATGATTTGTAGATTGTTGCAAATTGGCCTAACCATCCTGCCAGTCAAGAAAGTTAATTAAACTCTAGAATCATCTTCTCACTTGTAATTGGGAGCACTGAGATTCCTTTTGCTAAAGAGACATGGAGGAATGGTCAATGATAAAAAACAAATTCCAGGTTTTGTTCTCCAGCAGATGGGTGTTGAAATTGTCTCTCAGTACAGTCCCTGGATGGTGCAAACAGTTAAGCGCTCGACTACTAGCCAAAAGGTTAGCAGTTCGAACCCATCCAGAAGTGCCTCAGAAGAAAGGCCTGGCGATCTGCTTCTGAAAGGTCACCACCCGGAAAATCCAATGGAAAATCCAATGAAAATCCAATGTGTACTCTGCACACATGGGGTTGCCATGAGTCAGAATTGACTAGATGGCAACTAACAACGATAACAACTTTCTATGAGTAAGACATTTGTTTGGATTGAGAGTTTCTCTTTGTTGCGTTGAGCCCTCCACCCTCCCACCTCCTGTTTGATGTGAATTTCACTCATCTGCTAATGTAAACTCTCGTTGAGCTTTCATTAATCTCTCAGAGAATGGATCTTTTGTTTGAGGCTGGAAGAAGAATTTTGGAGTATAAAGGGTGGTGGTGCAGTAGTTAAGAGCTCAGGCTGCTAACCAACAGGTCAGCAGTTTGAATCCACCAGCCGCTCCTTGGAAACCCTATGGGGCAGTGGTGGTTCAGTGGTACAGTTCTCGCCTTTCATAAGGGAGACACAGGTTCAATTTCGTATTGCTATGATGCAGAACAAGTTTCAGCAGAGCTTCCAGTCTAAAATGAACTAGGAAGAAAAGCCTGGCGATCTACTTCTGAAAAATTAGCCAATGAAAATTTCCTCTGGCTCACAATGGTCCAAGAGTCAGGGGCTGACAACAGTGCACAACAAGGTGGGGAGGGCCTTGACATCACTGGGTGTGAGTGGGAAGAACAACACTGGGCATTGTTTTTGAAAACGGTGGTTGAGCGTTAACAAAGAAATTTTGCCTGCTGTTCAAGTTTGCTTAAGTAGGAAAACCTTGGTGTCAGTGGTATTCTAAAATGCGAATACTTTGAAAGACTAAATTTTAACCTATCCCAGTTCAGACCCTTTATTATGGATTGAATTGTGTCCCCCCAAAATACCTGTCAACTTGGCGAGGCCATGATTCCCAGTATTGTGTGATTGTCCACCAGTTTGTCATCTGATGTGATTTTCCTATGTGTTGTAAATCCTATCTCTATGATGTTGATGAGGTGAGATTAGCAGTAGTTATGTTAATGAGGCAGGACTCAGTTTACAAGATTAGGTTGTGTCTTAAGTCAGATATAAAAGAGAGAAGAGAGCAGAGAGACATAGAGACCTCATACCACCAAGAAACAAGAGCCAGAGCCAGGAGAATAGCGTGTCCTTTGGACCTGGGGTCTCTGTGCTGAGACGCTCCTAATCAGGGGAAGATCAATGACAAGGGCCTTCCTCGAGAGCTGACAGAGAGAAAGTCTTCCCCTGGAGCTGTCGCCCTGAATTTGGACTTCTAGCCTACTAGACTGTGAGAGAATAAATTTCTGTTTCTTAAAGCCATCCACTTGTGGTGTTTCTGTTATAGCAGCACTAGATAACTAAGACACCCTGTCTTCCTGTTTTGGGAAGGAAGAGAAAAAGAGGAGTCAAAAAGAGATGAAAGAGAGTTGTCTACCTCCTATCCCTCTTTTTCAGGATAATCAAGTGCAAGTTCCAGTACTCCCCGTTCAGGTGACCTTGAGGACATAACTCCTAAATGCGTGTAGTTGTTGTTGTTAAATGCCATCAAGTCGCTTCTGCCTCATAGCAACCCTGTGTACAACAGAACGAGACACTGCCCAGCGCTGCACCATCCTCACAATCATTGTTATGCTTGAGCCCATCGTTGCCCCCTCTGTGTCTGGTTGGAATTCTCTAGGACTGGGAGTCTGGATTGGTGGGTAGGGAAAGAAGGTACAAAAGGCAATTTTGAAGACCTGTAGAGCGCCGTGGATGTTCATAGTGATGAGTTTTTGTAATTGTATCCACTAGACTTTTGGAGGGAGAAGAAGTAGAAAGGGATAAAGAAAAACGTGATTTGCAGTTTGTTGCAAATTGACCTAATGGTTTACTCTGAGGTTCTTTAGGTAGACAATGTTGACTATCCAAGAAGTTTGAGGTGGTGAGGGTTAACCAATGTCTGGCAACCTCACTGCCAAATTATAATAAAAGCAATTCTCAAACCAAATTCTGTCACACACACAGAAATTAATTAAGCAAACGCTTATTAGCAGAGTGTTCCTTCAGCCTGTTGGGAAGCTCGTAATCCCAGCTCTGTGTCCTCTAAAACTCTCTGTCCACCACCTTGGGTGAAAATCTCATATGAGGCAGAGAAGGAAACATCGCAGAGGCCAGGATTCTGTTACCTTTAAAGATGGCATCACGTAACCAGACATACCCCTAGCCAGTCACTCCTCACAGGACTATTTACAGATGGAGCCTTGAGGGCCATCACTAAGGTATCAAGTTGCTGGCCTCACTCGATTCTTACAATCTGTTCTTGCAAGACTGTGGAGTCTCAAATTACTTTAGCCAATCCAGATATCTTGAATATCTTTAATTTCACTGATTCGCTGTTGTTGTTGGTTGCCGTGGAGTCTCTTCTGACTCTTGATGACCCTACGTGTGCAGGGATTTCCATATGTGTTCCATACGGTTTTCGAGACTGTGACCTTTTAGAAGCAGATGGCCAGGCCTGTCTCCTGAGGCGCCTCTGGGCAGGTTCAAACCGCCAGCGTTCAAACCGCCAGCCTTTTGGCTAGTAGGCCAGTGCTTAACTGTTTGCCCTACCCAGGGACTTCTAATTTCACTGATAAGAGCCAGTTTATCATATCGTTGCTAATTAACAAGCAACTAACTTCATAAACACTCATTTCTGATCTTCAGTTTGCTTGTTAGCAGAGCCTCAGGCGTTGATTGAAATCTGGATAAAACGGATGTGCTCGTAGTCACTGCCTTTAGAGTAGGACCTTTGTGACTAGGAGTGGGCCACCCGGATGTGGGCATTTTCTATTAGAACAATGCACACTGTCTTTGCTAAAGCGTTTTAAATTGCAGAACGTTGTAATGCAGACGAATTGGTCCTTAACAACGGCAGGTTTGGTATTAGTGGTTTTAACTGATTTTAGCAGTAATCTGTAGTTGCATGTCATTTTATTAAGGTAAGAATTTAATTTTGTGACTGGGAAGTATGATGTGCAGGAAAAAATGTCACTTGGCTAGTAAATGAATTTAGCTCATCACTCTTCTTTCAAATTTTCCTCTTGGCACGTAAGCACTAACTCCCATTAATGACTAAAGGGGGGCTATTTGCATTTTCAGCTCTACTTTAGTGCTATTTTTGAGGGATGGTATGTTATTTAGTGATATCTGGGGACTTACGATGGCATCAGGGTGTCAGGATTTTACTATAGCACAGAGTTTTGTCTACAGAAGATTGTGCGTGCGGTCTTAGTCCCAGAAGTCAGGTCAGGTCAGGTATCTTTCCAATTCAGTGTGGCTAAAAATAGCCCATATCTCAGGATCCTTAGCATATCCTTATACATAGTTCTTGGCACTTGGCATGCAACCCAGTTAAAAGTTCCACAAGGCAATGAGAGCTTTTCCAAAAACAGAATATTCTAAGGACTAGAGCCTTTAGAAGATTTGGAGATGTGCCATAGGTTCTCCTAGTTATGTCAGCTTTTAACTGCGTGCTTGGGATGCCCTATATAGAACCCATCCACTTTTACCTCCAAACCAGCCTTAAACCTCATAGATTATGGAGAAGAGAAAAAAGATGCCCCACCTTCTTTTTCCTTTTGCTACCCACCATCTAAATTCTACTTTCTGTAGGGGAGGCTTCGCAAGAGCCTATCTTACTACCCCAGCTGTTTTCCTGCTTTATTAAATCAGAGTATTCTCATGGATTGTTTGGAGTCCCTGGGTGGTGCAAACAGTTAATGCTCTCAGCTGCTAACCAAAAGGTTGGAGGTTTGAGTCTACGCAGAGGCACCTGGGAAGCCTGGCCATCTACTTCTGAAAAAGCAGCCATTGAAAACCCTATGGAGCACAGTTCTGCTCTGACACACATGGGGTCGCCAGGAGGCAGAAACCATTCAACGGTAAAATGTATTGTTAGTGGAGTGGCCTAAACCTTCCAAAACCTGTAAAATGGGGTTTATAGTGCTTGCCTCATGCACTGTTGTCACCAGTTAACATGAGGTCATACTAGTGTGGGCCGTAATCCAATATGACTGGTGCCCTTACAAAAAGAGGAGAAGAGACATTGACAAAGAGACACAGAATGAAGACAGCCATGTGAAGATGGGGGCAGAGATAGAATTATGCTACCACAAGCCAGGGAATGCTTGGGGCTACCAGAAGTTGGAAGAGACAAGGAAGGATCTTCCACTAGAGTCTTCAGAGAGATTATGGCCCTCCCAACACCCTTCATTTGGACTTCTAGCCTCCAGAACTGTGAGAGAATACATTTCTGTTGTCTTAAGTCACCCAATTTGTGGTAATTAGTTATGGCAGGCTAGGAAATGAATACAGCTAATATTATCAAAATACACTGCTTTCTCCTCATAAGTCTTAGAGATTGTCTTAGTTATCTACTGCTGCTATAACAAAAACAGTACAAGTGGATGCCTTTAACAAACAAATTTATTCTCTCTCAGTCTAGGATCCTAGAGGTCCGAATTCAGGGTGCCAGCTCCCAGGGAAGGCTTTCTCTCTCTGTCGGCTCTGGGGGAAGGTCCTTGTCCTCAATCTTCCTGGATCGAGGGGCACAGGGACCCCAGGTCCATAGGATGCATTCTGCTCCTGGTTCTTGTTTCTTGGTGATATGAGGTCCCCATGTCTCTCTGCTTCCGTCTCTCTTTTGTATCTCAAAAGATATTGACTTAACACATAACCTAATCTTGTAGATTAGTCCTGTCTCATTAACATAACTGCCGCTAATCTCACCTCATCAACATCATAGAGATGGGATTTACAACACATAGGAAAATCACATCAGTTGACAAACTGGCGGACAATCACACAATACTGGAATCATGGCCTCGCCAAGTTGACAGGTATTTTGCGGGGGGCACAATTCAATCCATGACAGAGATGAAATGAAAACAAGTTCTGAATGATGCTACAAAAACAGTCAGGCTTAATAAACAAATACCAGTTGATGCGAGAATGGTGTGAAAACCTTAGTAAAGAACACATAAAGCTGCTACCTGCAGAAATCCAGTGGTTTAGCAGAGGAAGCCTTCTCCACTGTGCGTTTGAGTTCGATGGCAAATTGCAGGAGCACTTTCAAAAATTAGGCTGATTTTGCTGCATGCTTTGAAGTTAAAAGAATGGCTGCAGAAACCGACCTACTTAGCAGACATTTTTCATCCCATGAGTCAGTTGAACAAGGCTCTGCAAGACCCTGAAGAAAATATTTCGACTTAAAGCGACAAGATTCTTGGATTTAAAAGGAAATTGAATCTTAGAAAGATCATGTGGCCACACAAGTATGTGACCAGACGAAGGACATTTTCTGATCTTCTTAGCCTAAGAATTTGACTTTGAGACAAGAAGGACTTTGTGAGCTGTATCTGATTGGACCCTCAGAATGAGATTTATTGATCTTCCCTTAGACAAGTTCTAGATTTCTGTGAAAGAAGAGTATCCTGCCCTTCACAGGAAAGAAATGTCCATTTTGCTGGAGTTTATGTGTGAGCAAGTTCTCTCTTGTTTAACAAGCATCAAGAAAAAGAATAAAGTTATCTCATTTCAGTGAAAAATGAAACCAGCGTGTGCTTATCTCAAGTTTAATGCAAAACTGAATACAGTGTTGGTGCAACAAAAAACCAGAACAGGCAATTAAAGAGATTTTTTTTTTCCTTTTTTTTACTGTTGTGCTTTAAGTGAAAGTTTACAATTCAAGTTATTCTCTCATACAGAAATTCATATATACATTGTTATGTGACCCTAGTTGCTCTCCCTATACTGTGACAGCACACTCCTCCTTTCCACCTCGGATTTCCCGTGTCCATTCAACCAGCTCCTGACCCTGTCTGCCTTCTCATCTCACCTCTGGACAGGAGCTGCCCATTTAGTCTCATGTATCTACTTGAGCTAAGAAGCACACTCTTCACAAGTGTCATTTTATGTCCCATAGTCCAGTCTAATCTTTGTCTGAAGAGTTGGTTTCGGGAATGGTTTTAGTTTTGGGCTAACAGAGAGTCCGGGGGCCATGTCTTCCAGGGTCCCTCCAGTCTCAATCAAACCATTAAGTCTGGTCTTTTTACTAGAATTTGAGTTCTGTACACCACTTTTCTCCTGCTCTGTCAGGGACTGTCTGTTTTTTCCCTGTCAGGGCGGTCATTGGTGGTAGCTGGGCACCATCTAGTTCTTCTGATCTCAGGCTGATGGAGTCTCTGGTCTGTGTGGCCCTTTCTGTCTCTTGGGCTAACACTTTCCTTGTGTCTTTGGTGTTCTTCATTCTCCTTTACTCCAGGTAGGTTGGGACCAATTGATGCATCTTAGATGGCTGCTTGTTAGCTTTTAAGACCCCAGATCCCACTCACCAAAGTAGGATGCAGAGCATTTTCTTAATAAACTTTGTTATGCCAATTGACCTAGATGTCACCTGAAACCATGGTCCCCAGACCCCCGCCCCTGCTACTCTGTCCCTCGAAGTGTTTGGTTGTATTCAGGAAACTTCTAGCTTTGGTTTAGCCCTGTTGTGCTGACTTCCCCTGTAGTGGGTGCTGTCCTTCCTCTCACCTAAGATAATTCTTGTCTACTATCTAGTTAGTGAATACCCCTCTCCCTCCCTCCCCACCCTCGTAACCATCAAAGAATGTTTTCTTCTGTGTTTAAACCTTTTCTTGAGTTCTTATAATAATGGTCTTATACAATATTTGTCCTTTTGTGACTGACTAAATTCACTCAGCCTAATGCCTTCTAAATTCCTCCATGTTATATTTCACAGATTCATCGTTGTTCTTTATCGTTGCATAGTATTCCATTGTGTGAATATACCATAATTTGTTTCTCCGTTTGTCCATTGAGGGGCACCTAGGTTGTTTCTATCTTTTTGCTATTGTGAACAGTGCTGCAATGAACATGTGTGTGCATATATCTATTCGCATGATGGCTAAAGAGATAAATTTTATTCCTTATTTTTAATTTCAAAAATAATGTTAGCGGATGGAAACCCCAGGTTCTTGCTCCGCATGACTCGTATCGGGCAATAAACGAGAGACCAAGGTTGGAGAACAGGAAAAGCACCTTTATTTCATTGTGCAAGGAAAAGGAGTCAGTGGGAGCCGCTGCTGCTGAGACTGCACTCCGAGGGCGGGCAAGCAAGTTGCTTTTAAAGGAGTTTTACAAGTAGGGAGTTCATACAAGTTACGTCAGCAAAGTTCTTAATCATACTACGCAGGCACAATGGGGTTTACATATAACCTCCAAGCAAAAGCAGGATTCAAATGCAAAGCTGGGGGCAAGGGGAGCCCAGCAAAGGAAATAATTTTTCAATACAACACTGTAGTGGAGGAAGCCAGGTAAAGAATACAGCACTGTGGGGGCTTTGTCTAAGTCTTCCCATTTCTTTTTGGACATTGGTCATTCAAGAGTGGTGTCCATTTTTAATTATAGCCCAGCTCAGAATTGTTGGGCACATTTTTAGGGAGGGGCAAATATTGGACCTAGGCCTTTCATTGTGGCTACTGACCTCTTGTTGGCTTATAACTGACTATTTACTAAATCTTAAAAGAAAAAGAGTGGCTTTTATGCCCTGTTTATGTAAATGTCTCCCTAAACGAGTCTCTCTCTCTTTTTTTTTTCTCAGATTGTTTTAGCTATTGTCTTTATACCTCGGGGCCCAGTTGATGTGTCTTTATGAGTCTTTGTGAGTCCAACTCCAGCTGGGTCACATTCTTTACACTCAAGAACAGGGAATAATGGCTCCAATATTATCTCCTAAATCATTCTTTTCTTTTGATTGGAGATTGGAGATACTAACACCTGGACTTAGTCAAGCCCTTAGATGGTGGCCATGGCAGGCTCTTTAAACTCACAGTGCTGGTTTTCCACCAGATACCACCTGGTTCTTCACCAGGATCTTAAGTAAAAGAACGTTCCCATTGATTGCATTGCCGAAGTGAGCAGACTCGATGTACGTCAACATTTTAGCCTGAGGCTTTTTTAAGTGTGTAAGACAATCGAAGATAAGTTTCATTATGCCTACTACTATCAGGATGCAGACTAAGAATATTACTATCCCTTGTAGTAGTGATCTAGCCTGATGGTATTATTATTATTCCTGATGGTAACCAACCAAATAAATTTGGTGTTTGTAAGGGTGTTACAGTGTGTAACCAAGTAGCTTGTTGTCTAATTCTATGTATATCATGTTCTACTTCTTCTGTGTTATTTATCCAAATGCAACAAGAGGTATTTGCTACAGCACAGACTACACTTTCTCGGGCTAATAAAAAATCTAAGGCTATTTTGTTATCTCATGTCACCTTGGCTAATGAGGTCAGAGATTACTGTTGTGTTTTTATCTTATTAGCAACTTCATCTGTTATTTGTCCCATAATGATTGATAAAGTTCTCAAAGATTTTTTCCCCCCAAAGTTTGAGGTTTAAAAGGACACTCAAAGGCAATGGCCTGGATGGGTTACACTAACCTCCATGAAAGCTAGAAATCTGGATTTCAGGAGAATTACAACTTTTTCATTATTCCTTCCTTTGGATCATAATCTTGTTATAGAATCTTTGATCAGAAATGCTCAATAAATGGTAATTGGGCACCACCTGGTTTTTAACATCCCAGGCACCGTACAGTGAACTAGGAGGTAGAATAGAAACACTAACAATAATATTAGGCCGATTGTCTGAAATAACCAATGAAACCATGACCCTAAGGTCTTTGAACCAAGGAAAGAAATCTCATGAGGTATTTGTCTATACATATGCAGTATCAGTAATGGCTTTTCATGCGCCTCAGCAGCAACTGCATTCTGCAAAGCCTCAGACTGAGTATCAATATAAACACAGCAGCATTTATCTATTAAGGCACAAACTGTTCCTCAAGAGAACTAATAGGAAATCTAGTGCTCTTCTATTTTGTAAAATCATAGCTTGAACTTCAGACACTTATCTGGTTATGATAGTTACAACTTTGCTAAGTTTACCAACAAGAACTTCTAATTCAAGGGTTACAGTATTGAAACCCATTAGATAATTTAGGAGAAAGGAAAATGGTTTCTTACATCCAGAAGGTAGAACCTTAAAACATCAGCAATATTCCCACATAAAACCCATAGTTTCCTTTCGTTTACTCAGTCTTACGTAGTTAATTTCTGTTCCACGTGATTCTGGATCAGCGACAGTCTGCAAACTCGTCAGTTTCTGCATAGGAGCTCTGGAAATTTTATTCAGTGGAGTCACAGCCCTTTTCCCAAGTCCAATATAGTCCATCTTTTTGTTGAGATATTTTGGTCAAACGTTTTCAGCAAATCAACAAAGTAAAAAACTTGTCTGCAGATGACAAAACTTAATATGGCCATGATTAATTTATAAAAATAATACTCTTATAGTGAAAGACCTTATAGAAATTAATTGCAAGCATAACGTAAAGGCCAAATAAAATCAGTTAAAAGAAAAAAATCTTTAGATAAAAATGTTTCTAAATGTAACCATTAACTGTATTTTTTTTGTTATTTATTTATTTATTGTAGTTCAGGTGAAAGCTTACAGAACAAATAGTTTCTTATGAAACAGTAGTACACATATTGTTTTATGACATTGGTTAACAACCCCACAACATGTCAACCCTCTA
>NW_004443962.1:5260193-5290930 GCF_000243295.1 Trichechus manatus latirostris | reverse complement strand
TTAAAGTTCCCCTACAATAGAGAGAACTTGTTTACAGTTCTTTTATGATTGGGATCCACCCAATTTCTGATAACTATAGTAAGCTTCCTGAAGCTATATGACCTTAGAGACTGGGGGCCAGGGAGGCTAGAATTTGCCCCACCCTCCTTATTTTTGACTCACGGTTGAAGACAAGATTAGGCCATTCCAATTCATTTACATATGTTTAAATTGATCTAGGCATTTTCAAAGGCTATCTACCCAGTAAATACCAAGGCTTTAGAAATCTTGTAAATGAATCCATCAATTCTTGATTAGCCTTTTTCTTTCCCTAGTCTTGTCCTATGTCTCCTTTTACCCACTCTGGAACTATTAGTCTTATTTAAGACAAAATTATTCTTTTTCCTTAAATAAAACATATTTCATATAATATCTACCTTAAGTTATTTAGAAAAGTTCTTCTTTTAAGATTGACTTATACATAAATTTTTACAATGTAGCTACTAAAAATCTAAATCATAAGACAGAAGACAGTTTTTCTTGAATGAGGAAAGAATGGAAGTTCTAAGACAGTCTTATAAAAAAACAGCGATTCTCAGCCATAGCCTCCAACCTGATACAAGACAGAAACTTAGACACAATTCTCTAGACCAGAAGCAAGCTCTCAGGACAAAACAAGACAGAAAGACCGCATAAACTCACTGAACAACACCACACAAAACAACCGTATGGGGATTCTAGTTTCTTAAAGTGTATATAGCAATTCTTGGTAAGATCGACTCAATTCAACAGAAATAACAGGTTTTATATAAAACTTACTAACTTGCTAGAGCATCAGATGGAAGAATATTTTTGTGACTCTTTATTGAGAAAATATATCATAAAACAGGTCAGGAGCTGCCACTTCTCCCTGCAAATTTGGCAAAACAGGGCACTATTTTCCAGATTTTCTCTGAGCCACAAAATGAGGAACGCCGTGGAGTTTGGACAGTGTTTCACTTAGACCAATGTGTACCTTTGTTGCACAAGAGTTTACTTGCGGGTGGCAGGCAGCCTAGTGCTATAGCCTGTCTTGTGACTCCCTTGTCTTGTCATGGGAGTCTTTAACACTCGTGATGAGTGCCGGGGACCACCCTATAATATTGGTCGACCTGTGCCCAAATTCTTGTGGCTTACAGTGGCTCAGAGCTCTCTGAAAATAAAAGTACCTCTTAAATGCTTCAAGCATCCAAATCTGGACCTAACCTGAACTTCACCAAGAGTTACTAGATATCACTCTTAAACAAACGATCAAGGAAAAATCTAAGAAAGAGTCTCCTTAATCAAACAAGCAGTTTTTCAAACAAATGTGCTGAACAAAACTTAAGAAAACATGAGAAAAAGAACAAAAAGAATGAGCAAAGTCTTGTTTTCTGAGCGTACTTGCTCTGTCGGTGTCAAAAGGACAAGGAGTACGAGTGCTTGGGTCCAGAAGATAGGACCTCTCTTTTTGCCAGCTTCTGCTCCATAGTCCAGGTCTCCTCAGAGTCAACTGGATTCATGGTTTTAGAGTCCCTCTTGCAGGGTGAAAACACCACAAAATTTAGTAAAGCAGAGAAAAAACAAAGGTTTTATTCAGCATATATTTGAACAGGCAAAAGTAGGAAAGGGACAATCACGCTGCCAGAGCCATGTCTGTCTGAGTCTCTGTTCCCAGTTCTTAAGGATGCATCTTAGCAGGCCACATTCTGGGATTCCTTGAACGTTCCCCATTCTCTGAAGACATTCACAGAACCTAATCAGATGCATCAGCTTAAGAGGTACCTGAGCCTTTTTTTGCCCTCAGCAGTCAATTCCTCCCGTTTCTTGGGACTCTCCTAAGGCCTTATCTAGGAATTACCCTGTTATTTACCAAATAACCTCAGATTCCTAATGCTCTCAACGGTCAATTTCTCCTGCTCCTTGAGACTCTTCTAAGGACTTACTTAGGCACTTACCAAACAACCCAGGTGTGCTCTGTGTTTCTTAGAGCCATCGTTTGGGTCCCAGTGGGGATCAGCTTTCAGAGCTGCTCCAAGGTCTCCAGGAGAAATCCCCTGGTGGCGCCAGATATCAGGGCCGGTCTGTTTTCCGATCCACCCACCTCAGCAGATGGCTCCTGGTTGGCTTGCCAGAAATGTTACTGGGTGGAAACCCCAGGTTCTTGCTCGGCATGACTTGTGTTGGCCAATAAACAAGAGACCAAAGTGGCGGAACAGGAAAGGCACCTTTATTTCATTGTACAAGGAAAAGGTGTCAGTCAGAGCTGCTGCTGCCAAGACTGTTCTCCAAGGGCGGGTAGGCAAGTTACTTTTAAAAGGGTTTACAAGTAGGGTGAGCCCTGGTGGTACAGTGGTTAAGAGCCACAGCGTGCTATGGCTGTCAACCCAACGGTCGGCAGTTTGAATCCACCAGCTGCTCCTTGGAAACCCTATGGAGCAGTTCTACTCTGTCCTGTAGGGTTGCTGTGAGTCAGAATCGATTCGATGGCAACAGGTTTGGTTTTTGGTTTTACAAGTAGGGAGTTCATACAAGTTATGTCAGCAACATTCTTAATCATACTATGCAGGCACGATGGGGTTTATGTATAACCTCCAAGCAAATGCAGGATTCAAATGGAGGCGGGCAGCCCAGCAAAGGAAATGATTTTCTGATACAACACCGTAGGGGAGGAAGCCAGGTAAAGAATACAGCACTGTGGGGGCTCTGTCTCAATAACACTTTTATGCATATATAGGGCTATAAGAAGATCAAGAAACCAATATGTGTGTATAATAATTTTATAACTATTAGTCCCACATTTGAGCTGGATCATGTCACTTAATAAAAAAAATTTTTTTTCAGTCTTGTATAAAGTTTTCTTTGGCCATATTTTTTATCATATTGCTTTGGCTTATAGTTTTAATAACTATATTATTCAACAATATCACTAAATGTTCATGTTGTAAATAACATTAACTATAATGTATAGGATTAGACTTCTGATAATTGTGGCATTCAGACATCAGGCAAGTCTTCATATAGTACACAATTATAAAAACTGGACAAAATTATTAAGAATAGCTATTTGAAGAAACTGAAAAATGATCAAAAGTGGCAGAAACTAGAGAAGAGTTAACTCTTGAAAGACTGTTACTATATTGCCAGTTTGTGAATTTTTTGCCTAGGAGTGCTCAACCCCCTCAACTCTGGCTGTGAAAAACCACAGCCTCACCAGCTCAATCTGGCAGATGACAAAGTGTAAAGTAGCAGAGCAGCTGGAAACTTAAGGGAGAAATTCTGCAATGAGGAAGTCATGGAAGGGCTGAGATTGAAAATCTTGAGTACAAACTCTGCCTAAATCCCTAGCTGACCATACCGCAAATGCACACAGGAGCCCCAGGAAGCCAAGCAAAAAGGCAAGCAGAAAGTGGGGGTGAGAGTGGGGGTGGGGGGCTGCGCTTGAAAGGCAGAACTGATCCTGATAAGATTTGTGAGCTTGCTGCACGTTAGACTGAGTTTGTTCTCCAATCCACACACAGCTCAGGTGGCAGGAATTGAAAGCATTACTGGTTTGAAACATCAGAGGAACAAACTTGGGACTAGCAGAACAAAGGGAAATTTCTGGGATGTGCCCAGTTAACAATATATACCTTTCAGCTCTAAAACCACCCATCTTTGCCCTGCTTTGTGCTGCTGGAGCTGGACCATGTAAGCATTTCTCCTTTGCCAGCCGGTGCGTTGTTGGGCTTTGTCAGCAGAGGAAGGGGCTTCTCTCTTCCTGGGTCTTGTGTACTTGTTTTTCCTCCTATGGTGTGGTTGCCAGAATTGCAGCATGTCTAGTCATGCTTCCTGTCTAGTGAGTTTGTTTGGCATCTCAGTGGACCACTTCCTGTGAACACTGTTGGACCACCAGCAACAAGGGAACTTTTCTGCCACTCAGCAGACTACTTCCTGTGTTCCGGTTCTGGCCTGTTAGCATTCTCCAGGAAGCTTCTTAACCACCTGTGAATCAAGTCCACGCTACCTATATCCTCTAGTGTGTTTCTTGGCCACTCAGCCAGCTGCTCCTATAAACCAGCTTGAGCCCACACCCTCTGGCAAGTTTCTTCAACTCTGGCATACTGATATTCCTCTGGGAGTCTCACACTCTCCAATGAGGTCTGAATCTCAGCCTTGGGGAGGAGTTGCTCTTTCAAGTTTTTTGCTCCTTCCGTGATTAAGCATTAAGGCTGCTAACCAACAGGTCACCAGCTCAAATCCACCAGCTGCTCCTTGGAAACCCTATGGGGGACAGTTCTACTTGGTTCTATAGGGTTGCTATGAGTAAGCATCTGCTCAACGGCAACAGGTTTGGTTTGGTGGTTTTTATGTACTACCTCAGTCCTAGAGGTAGTAACTGCATCCTGCAGTGGCTACTTCTGTATTCCATCATGTCCTCTTTTACTTCTTTAAATAGTTAAATATCATTTTTTAGTTAATAATTCTTTATATTAAAATTTCCTGGTTCACTACAAAACATACGACCATCTGGCACACAGTAAAACATTACTAAATATGTGAAGAGGCAGGAAAATGTGACTGATAATCAAGAGAAAAAATGAACAACAGAAACAGAACAACAAATGATTAAAATGTTGAAGTTAGAAGACGAGGACTTAAAAGAAAACTATGATAAGTAAGATAAATAGAAGAAAAATGAATGTCATGGATTGAATTGTGTCCCTCCAAAATATCTGTCAACTTGGCTAGCCCATGATTCCCAGTATTGTACGATTGTGTAAACTGATGTGATTTCCTTGTGTATTGAAAACTCTATCACCGTGATGAGGTTATATGTGATGAGGTTTACAAGAGTAGATAGTGTCTTAAATACAATCTCTTCTGAGACATAAAAGAGAGAAGCGAGCAGAGACACATGGGAACCTCACACCACCAAGAAAGCAGTGCCAGGAACAGAGCGGGTCCTTTGGACCCGAGGTTCCCGGGCTGAGATGCTCCCAGACCAAGGGAAGACTGATGCATCACAAGGACCTTCCTCCAGAGCCGACAGAGAGAGAGGGCCTTCTCCTGGAGCTGATGCCCTGAATTTGGACTTGTAGCCTACTGGACTGTGGGAGAATAAACTTCTCTTTGTTAAAGCCGTCCACTTGTGGTATTTCTGTTAGAGCAATACTAGATGACTAAGACAAGGAACAAAATGGATGAAAAGGTGAAGACTTTCAACAGATAACTAGAATCTATAAAAAGAATTTATAAAAATGATTAAAATTCTAAAACTGGAAATACAATATTTAAAATCAACTCATTGGATAGGTTTGACAGCAGATTGAAGATGGTAGAAGATAGAGTTAGTAAACTACAAGACTGGTCAATAAAAAATATTTAAATGGAAGTACCAAGAGAAAAAGATATACAAAGTGGCAGACACGGTCAAATAATCCAAATGTAATTGGAGTCCCAGAAAAGAGGAGATAGAAATTGGAGCAAAAGCAGTATTTGAAGAAGTAATGGCTGAGGATTTTTCCAAATTGATGAAGGAAAGACATTAACCCACAAATTAATGAAACCCAAGTCAGATAAATAGAAAACCATGCTAGGGTGCAAAGTAGTCAAACTGCTGAAAACCAAAGACGAGGAGAAAATATTTAGCTAGAGCTTTCTTGCTGTGCAGCTCCCTCCTCTGGGACTCTTCCCTGTAAACTCTGGCAGCTTTTGCCTTCCCAGACACCCAGCTTCTTCCCCAACTCAGTGAGACCACCAGCCTCCTCCTGGCTTCTCTGATCCTGGAAACTCATCCCAGGCTGTACTGGGTGTTAGGCAGATCACTCCGTTTACTTCCCCACTCTCAGGTATCACTTTTCTTTGTCTGATGTCCAAATGTCTTGAAAACTGTTGTTTTATACATTTTATCTGGGTTTTTTTTTGGGGGGGCGGGTAGGGAAGGCCAGGGTATGAGTCCAGTCCCTGTTATTCCATTTTGGCTTAAGGTAGAAATCTCAAAAGATTGACTTTTAAACTGAGGAAATGTGCCAATCTGAAGTTAACATGAAAGCTCAATAGTAACTGCAGCAATTATTTAGAACCAAGAAAAGATTTTGTTTGAAAAGGGGTATTTTATCACTGAAATTGCTTAGAATTTGCTGGTGCATGGGAATAATTAAAAGCAGACCACTTTGTAGTTGGTTTTATTATTGTTTCTGTCTTCTCTATAGTCAAGACACACCCTTATTGCCTACACCTGGCTCACAAGGCACCTAGCACCATACCCTTGGTATTCTATTACATTAATCTCAACTGTTGTCGTTAGGTGCCCTGGAGTTGATTTCAACTCATAGCTACGCCCTGTGACAGAGCAGAACTGCCCCATAGGGTTTTCTTGGCTGTAATCTTTACCTAAGCAGATCGCGCCAGGTGTTTCTCATGCAGAGCCAAACCATTTGAGCCATCAGCGCTCCTCCCATTTCTACTTTATTTGAAATATGTCCAAAACTGAATTCATCTTCCCCCATAAATCTGTTATTATTATATTTTCTACCTGTCAGGATGTTGGTTTATAATTATTTGTCTGTCTCTTTCCCCACAATTTGGCTGAGATACTGCAAGACTACCTCAGTTCACATTCAAAAAATGTTTGTTTAATGTATAGTGCTTCAACATATAACGCATTTAGCTATACGCTGGCGGAAGTCACTTTCCTCTCTCATTAAAAAGATTTACTGCACCGATTTCCTAAACACTGTGGGCCTGTCCATATTTGGTGTTCGGGCTACAACAAGACCAGACCCTGCCCTCCTTGGGAAGTACGCACAGTTTAGGTGGGGTGGGGCACCAATAAAGAAACAAATTACAAACGCAAGATCAACATTGGGGAAACCAAAGAGAATCCTGGGCCGGGCCTGAAAATACAATCCAAAGCAAGAACGTGCTCTTTTGCTTTTCGCAAAAGGGATTAGTGGAGGGAGGGGCCATATAATGGCTGTAGATTGACTTGGCCCTTTTTGGGTAAAAACTTAAAGGAGGGGCTAAACGGAAATCTAAAAACAGCTTTGAAGAGCCACTGCGGTGCCTATAGCACGGTTTCTACAATTCCTTGCGCCGCCGGCAGGCTGCGCGCTGTGGGGACCGGGATGAGTCCGTCCGTGGGCAGCGCCAAGAGCGCTATCCCGGTGCCCAGAGTCGGCGAAGCGCGCACCGCCGGAAGCGGAGGGACGGCGAAGCCCCGCCCCCAGCGCCGGGCCTGTCGCTCGCCTTCTCCTCCGCCCACTGCACAAGGCGCGGGCGGGGCTGCGGGCGGGGCTGCGGGCGGAAGGGCACGGAAGAAGGTGACGCTATAAGTGCGCGTCGGCGTCGCGGCCGCGGCTCCAAAGGAAGCTCGGCGGCCGCGGCCGCTGTGAGCAGGCCGGACACCCCGTCGCTGGCGGGGCTTCCCCGAGAGCTGGCGAAGGCGGGGCCGGAGTTGGAGCTGCCGCAGTGTCTGGTCTGGCGGCGGGGCAGTGGCCGGGAGCGAGGGATGTAGGTAAGCGGGAGCCGGACGTCAAATCGGCCGAATGGCTTACGGACCGAGCGACTGACCGGGCTGGCCGGCCATTCCCGCGCCGGTGCCCGCCAGCTCAGCACCCTAGCCCGGAGACCTCTAGCACTGCCCTCTCCCCACGGAGCGGAGGCAGCAGATTTCTCTCGGTGCACTGACGTGCCGTTTGGGGGACGGGGAGGGAGCTCGTCCCGAGGGACCGCTGCCCTCCCCTCTTTCTCTCCAGTCCAGCTCTACGACACAGGGACAGAGGAAGCTAGCGCCCCCCAGGCGCTCCTCCAGAAGCCGGGGAAATCTGTGAGAGGAAGCTTTAGAGTTAGAGGTCCTCCAGCTCCTGCCGTCTTGAAAGTCAAGGGTTTTTGTTTGTTCGGACACTTCTTCCTTCCTGCTTTTGGTTCTTTCCCCCGTACTCCTGGGACCCTTTTCTAGCGAAAAGGTATGGCACAGTTGAGCATCAGGGTGATTCTTGAGCCCGTTCTTGCTTTTCTGTCTATGTTAGGCAGTATCAACCTCCATTCCACCGTATATTCTCCCCCCACCCCCACTTGGGGGATGGTGCTGAGGGGATGTGGAAGATGAGAAGAGTTTTGCATTTAGAGTCGAAGAACTGAATTCCAGCCTGCCATTTGCTAGTGGTTTAATCGCACTCTAGACACTTTTACCTTCTTAACTGCTTGAAAAGTGGTTACTTTGTATAGGCTTTCCTATACCTACATGTGTTGGTTGGGAGAGTTAAGTGAAATGAAGAACGCAGAATGTTAGTCATGAAATGTTTGGGGAATCTAGTTAAAGTAGGTTTAAGAGCATCCAGGACACTCAGTGATAGGTTCCAAATTTTGTTTTTTTTTTGCCTCTTGCCCAGAACAATTAGGCTTGGCGTGGAGAAGGGTGCCAGAAGAGATGCCAGGATCTTGTGTGGTCAGAAAGCTAGCTGCAGTCTGTGCTTTGGGGTGAGCAGTATCAGGAGGAAACTAGACTCTCCCAGTCACCCACACGTCTCGTGCTTATTCATCAAGCATTATTGGTATATGAGAGATGACCCAAATCAGATATTTGTCCATTACACAAGATAGGTTTTACCCAGCTCGGCTTTCAAGGAGAAAAGCTGGGAGGTGCTTCATTTAAACCTTGACCCACTTTTCGAAGGAATCCTCTGCACCTGTATCTGAGGACCCCTCACTTTGCTTCTGAAACACTTCCTGTTCACTGAAAGTGTACAGAGAATAAATGCAAGAACTTGAATCTTTGGAGTGACTGAATGTTATAGTTGTAAGTTAATTGAAGGAGACATCCATCTATATTGGAGAAAAAAGAATATTCAGCATTCTGTAGTTTGTTGTTAGTTACGGTTGAGTCGATTCCAACTCCAGGCCACCCCATGTGTTGAATGGACACCAAGTGAGAGATGCATTTCAGGAGGAGGGAAAGGAGATGCCTGCTGTGACTTGAGTGAGTAGCACCTGCGCTGGCAGTTACTCGGTCAGACAAATTAAAGATGCCTTCCTTCTCTTAATAGAGGATGATGGTGGCTGCTGTGCAGTATACAACTAAGTGTAATCTCAGCTCCTTGGACCCAAAATTGTCGATTTGGTATTGTAAGTCACGGATATGGAAGGGACCTTGAGGATCATAAAACCCCGTATGCCTGGACTCAGTGGGTCTGAAGTGGGAACTCGGTATTTGTGTGTTCTAAAAAGCTTCTCAGGTGATACTCCTGGTTTGAGAACACAGATGTAGATTAGGTTTCACGTTTTAGTTTATAAACAGGCTCAGAGAGATGAGATGTCATACCCAACGAGTTTGCTGCCTTCTTTAGCTTCTTTTCCTTTCCTTAACAAATAGCCTTATTTGAATCAATAGTATTGTTTCAGGTTTTGTAATGCCTTGAGATCATAAGGAAAAAAGAAAGTTCTATAAGTCAGTAGCTCTGTGTAATTCTGTTTTTATTGTTTTCTATGCAGTTAGACTTTTTAATGCCCTTTGGTGAAAGTAGTAGATATTACATTAAAATATCTCACTAAACGTTGCTTAGGCTTGCTTGTTGGCGGAATTATATAAAGACTTTTATTACTTTGTAGACAAGTTTTTGGATCGACTTTTATGCCAGACCTTAAAAAACAATGGAAAAATTCCAATTTAAGACTATTTTGGTTTTGTTTTGGCTTGTCATAAACTCCACGCACCATACATAGGCGTTTTCCCCTCTCCATCCTGATGTGCGTGACCACTTACTTTGTATCACTAGCTGGTTTCCTACCATGCAGCTCAGTTTGAGAACTTCTGGGCGCTGTTTCTCTAATTGCCTTATGAACATCTAATTTAACTAGAATCTCTCAGCATTTGCTGTAAGCATGACCTTTAATTTTTAGCCCCCTTTTCTTTTCTCGGTTAAATTGTACTACGCCACTGATTGGAAGAGTTTGGTAGATACCTAGAAAGGATCAACTGATAAGGTGGTAACAGTGCTTCCCATGCATTTTTCTTGTTATATTGAAACGTTTGTGGCTGCCTGTTTGTATAGAGTTTTCAGAATTATTAAGGTAAGTAGGCCATCAGACAGAGTTGAACATTGTCTTTAGGGAAATATTTTCATTCTCAAATTATTCTTCAAGGGCCTTCCCCATTGCTTTAGCACTTCCCACTCTGTGTTAGTAGTAGAGCCAGAAATGGACTCTAAAGGAGGAGGTTGAATTATTTTCTCTCTAAAAATGACCCTGTTGATAGCCTGTTAACTACCTGCAACCAAATAACAAAAAAGGGCATTGTAAATTCACTAACTAAAAAAGCCACGCTAACAGGGAGGTAGTCTGTGCTTTCAGAGTCTGGAGAGACATCTCTCTGGTCTGTGTCCAAGAAGAAAATCCAAGGAGTTGGGTTTCTAAATTTTTTACTTTTTGCATCTGAAATATTTTAATTCTGAAGTTTTAAAAATTGTTTTTGAATTTCAGGTTTTGACAGAGCAAACTTTATTCTTTAAATTGTGGTTTAGGTGAAAGTTTACAGCTCAAGGTAGTTTCTCATACAAAAATTTATACGTACATTGTTCTGTGACCCTAGTTGCTATCCCTATAATGTGACCGCACATTCCTGCCTCCCACCCCAGATTTCCTGTGTCCATTCAACCAGCCCCTGACCCTTTCTGCCTTCTCATCTTGCCTCTGGACAGGAACTGACCATTTAGTCTCATGTATCTACTTGAACTTAGAAGCACAGTCTTCACGAGTATCGTTTTATGTCTTATAGTCCAGTCTGTTCATTGTCTGAAGAGTTGGCTTTGGGAACGGTTTTAGTTCTAGGTTAACAGGAAGTCTGGGGTCCATGTCTTCCAGGGTTCCTTCAGTCTCAGTCAGACCATTAAGTCTGGTCTTTTTACTAGAATTTAATTTCTGCACCCCACTTTTCTTCTGCTTCGTCAGGGACTCTCTCGTGTTCTCTGTCAGGGTGGTCATTGGTGGTAGCCGGGCACCATCTAGTTCTTCTGGTCAGAGCAAACTTTTTAAGTAGAGGTATTTAGGAAGAATAGGTATGAATCCAGGGTCACAATTTCAGTCTACACTGGTATTACAGATTTAATGTTGAAACAGATGCAGAGGTGAGGGATGAGGGGGAATAACAACTTGAAGACCCAGTGAAAAGTGGAGTCCAGAAGTCACTTGCTGTTCCTTGAGGCAGTCTTCTGTTTGTGTAAGGAACTACAAGGACCAAAATTGGACACTGTCTGGCTGAACATGATGAAAGTATCACCAGTAAGTAACACAAATGTGCAAGTCTACTATCTCAGTCTTAATCTTTTCTCTGGTTCCTTCACGCCCTCTGATGCCAATTAAAAAAACCAGTTGTTGATTCTGACTCATGGTGACCCCATGTGTGTCAGAGTAGTACTGTGCTCCATAGGATTTACTTTTCTTTTTAAAAATAATTTATTTTATTTTTGTTGTTGAAAACATACACAGCAAAACATAGACCAATTCAACAATTTCTACATATACAATTCAGTAGCATTGAGTACATTCTTCAAGGTTGTACAGCCATTCTCACCCTCCTTTTCTGAATTGTTCGTCCACCATTAACATATACTCACTGCCTCCTAAGCTTCCTATGTAACCTTTCAAGATACTGTTGTCAGTTTGATCCTGTATAGATAGATCTTAAAAGAGCATGATGTTCAAGGCACACATTCTTTACTTGTTAAGCTAAACTATTGTTTAGTTTTAAGAAGACTTCAGGAGATTTTTTGTTTTAAGGTTTAAGGATTATCTCAGGGCAGTAGTTTCAGGTGTTCATCCAGCCTCTGTGGCTCTAGAAAGTCTGGATTCCATGAGAATTTGAAATTCTGTTCTGCATTTTACCCCTCTTGATCAGGATACTTCTATAGACTATTTGATCAAAATGTTCAGTAGTGGTAGCCGGGCACCCTCCAGTTCTACTGGTCTCATGACAAAGGAGCAGTTGTTCATGGAAGCAGTTAGCCTCATATTCCATTTCCTGCTTCTGTTCTTGATTCTCCTTCTCCCTCTGTTGCTCCAGGTGAATAGAAAGCCATTGTACCTTGGATGGCTGCTTGCAAGCTTTTAAGACCCCAGACACTGCACAACAACTAGGAGGTAGAACAGAGGCACTAAACACGATATTAAAGCAGTTAACTTGGCTGTCCCATGAAGCCATGACCCTAAACCTCCAAACCAAGAAACCAAATCCCATGAGGTATTTGGTTGTACACAAGCAGCCTCAGCAGCTGCCCGTTTTTGTTGTTATTGTTTTAATAATATATATCATACAACATTTGCCAGTTAAATTTTTTACACGTGTACAATTTATTGACATCAGTTACCGTAATCGGCTGTGCAGCTATTATCCTTAATCATTGTGAATTTCCCATCACTATAAACATAAACTCAGTGTTTCACAAGCAGTAACTCCTCCTTTCCCCCTCCTCCCATCCCTAGTAACCGCTGATAAACTTTGGTCTCTATACGTTTGCCTGTTCTTATCGTTTTATATAAGTGAAGTTATATAATATTTGTCTTTTTGTGGTTGACTTATTTCACTCAACATAATGTCTTCAAGCTCCATCCATGTGGTAGCATGTATTAAGACTTCATTTCTCTGCTGGCTCAGAAGTATTCCATTGTATGTACATACCACATTTTATTTATCCATTCATCCATTGATAGGCATTTAGGTTGTTTCCACCTTTCGGCTATTGTGAATAATGCCGCAGTGAACACTGGCACACATATGCCTGTATGGCTGCTTTTAAGTCCCTTGGGTATATTCCTAGCAGTGGAATTGCTGGGTCATATAGTAGTTCTATTTTTAGTTTTTTTGATGAACCACCAGGGTGTTTTCCACAACGGTTGTACCATTTTGTATTCCCACCAGCAATGGCTAAGGGTTCTAATTTCCCCACATCCTTGCCAACATTTGTTCTTTTCTGTGTTTTTTTTAAATTAGCCATCCTAGTGGGAGTGAAATGGTGTCCCGTTGTGGTTTTGATTTGCATCTTCCGATGGCTGAAGACTCCGTAGAGATTTCAATGGCTAACTTTCGGAAGTAGATCACCAGGTCTTTCTTCTCTGACACCCCTGGGTAAACTCAGACCTCCAGCCTTTCTGTTAATGTGTTTATTGTTAGTACCACCATGATGCCAGTAGGCAGTATTTATTTTTAAATCTTATTTCCTACTACAAACCATTCATTCTGTCTCCTTTTTCTGGGTGGTTAGCCTTGCCCAACACAACAGCTATTCTCATCAGTATCTTATTACCTCTAGGATAAAGAACTTTTTTATAGTGATGCTTGACTTAACGTGTATACTGGTTGCCCTGTAAACTATGACCCAAATATTGGGCCCTTTAAGGACTGGTTATGCTAGGGGCTATCCTATGGTCAGTGAGTATCTAGTAAGAGTTGAAAGCTCATTTCTCTTTCCCTTTGGTGTGTTTTATCTTTAAAGGAATGTTGGTATTTGGTGAACAGGAATACAACAGCATGGGCAGGAGTACAGGGGCAGATATGTAGAGGGACCACATGTGGAGGTTGCTTTTAATTTTAATCAATCTTCCTGTTTAACATTCAGCAGGGCTTCTTATTTGCTGCCAGCACAGATGTCTGTGTCAGCAGGTCATTCTCACAGAAATGACCACTATGCTGGCATCTAGTATGAGTCTGACTATGAATTAAATAAAGATGTTTTACTTATCTCCCAAATGACTGAAACCTCCCCACTTGATTCCTCTTTCCCACAAAGATTTCATTTTCAGCAGAAGTCTTGGCCTCCTGTTTCACAGACCAAATAGAAGCCACCAGATTTAAGTAGAATAGATGACTCTTCTGTCTAAGGTCAGTCCTTTTCACTTGTGCTCTAGGTCTTTTCTCTTTCCCTCTTCTTAGGGACTTTAGATGGTAGTTATTTCTTCTTCTTCTTTTTTTTCTTTTTAAATCTTCAACTCTTCCTGGCTATGGAATCTTTTTCCATCCACATTTTCCCCCACTATTTAATATCCAGAAGCCCTGGTGGGGCAGTGGTTAAGAGTTACAGCTGCTAACCAAGAGGTTGGCAGTTCAAATCCACCAGCTGCTGCTTGGAAGTCCTGTGGGGCAGTTCTACTCTGTCTTGTAGGGTTGCTGTGAGTTGGAATCGACTCGATGGCAATGCGTTTGCTTTTTGTTTTTATTTAATTTCTATCCATATTTTCATTTTTTAAAAATCAGTAACATATACACATAGTTTACAGTCCATTTTATAAGATTTATTAAAAACAAAAATAAAACAAAAATGCTGATCTCCTGCCACAGTTTCCTTTTAGGGATAACCACTTCGAACTTTTTTAGCTGTAATTATTTTGGCATTTAGCTCTGTGTCACATCATCTATTGATTATGGCTCCAGTTATGGAAAATGAGACGTTAACTCTCATTTACAACCCTTCTCCCATATACATTTATAGCTTTCCTTCCCTTGAATTCTCCCAGTATACTTCCATTGTGATTTTGAATAGATCGATATTTAGTGTTAACATTTTTATGACTGTATACTATTCAAAGCTAAGACATACTAGCTTTTTATTCCATGCTTTTTCATAACATGATTATACCATGATTACATTTATTAAAAAATATTACTTTTCCTTCTGTATAACTTTTTCCTTTTTTTGGAGGTCATTATTGTATAGTAATTTTGTTAAAACCGTTTCTAAGTTCCTATTATCATCCAACTGTGATTCTTGGCCCTTTGACTAAATCTCCCTTCAGTATATTCTGATGTATCAAATATTCTATCAGTTTCAACTGCTTGGCTACATTTCTTCCAGCGCCTCTGTACAATACCTAGATTGATTGTTGACATCCTGAAATCTTCATCATCATCCAGAAGAGATTCCCTTTGCCTTTCTCCCGTGTTGAATCTCCTGTTTTATCCTTATCGCTGTCTTGGTTTATTACTGTTTTGGTGAAGCATGTCCTCCAGCTGTTTCCTCCATAATGTTGCATGGGAAATACATTTTTTTGAGATCTTGCATTTCTGAGAACCTCTTAATTTTTCCTTCATACTTTAATGTTAGTTTGCCTTGAGATAATTTTCCCATAGAATTTTATAGCTTCCATTGTGTGCTGTTGACAAGGTTGAGGCTTTTCTGATTGTTGATCCTTTATTGTATGATCTGCTGTTTCTATCTTGGAACTTGTAGTATGTGCTGTTTGTCCAGGTTAGGCTAAAATTTTGTGATAATGAGCCGTCGTGGAGGTCTATTTTCATGTGTTATGCTGGTCATTGAGTGTGAGCTCTTTCAGTATGGAAATTTTTACCCTTTAACTCTTGGAATTTTTCTAAAAGTCTTTAAGATTTCTTCTGTTCTTTCAGCACTCCTCTACTCTATTTTTTGATGTTAGACTACTCAAACTGGTTATCTTACCCCTTTTTGATCATCTATTACTTGTTTTTTGGGTTCTACATTTTTGGGTGATTTCGTTAATTTGATTTTCTTGAAGTCTTCTATTGAGGCTTTTAATTTCTGCTATTTTTTTTTTTTTTTTAATTTACAAGAGTTATTTTTCTTTTCGTGTTCCTTTCTTGTATCATCCTATTTTTCATGAATTCAATGCCTTATCTCTTTCAGGATATTGATAATTTTTTGAAATTTTCATCCCTATATATAATCTCCTTTTTTTAAAGTTTCTTTTGTGTTTATTTTGGTCTCTACATTTCATTTCCAGATGTCTGATACTACTTGGTTGTCCGCTCATATTTAAGAATGGCAACTAAAAAGCTGGTGAGAAGCTTTGAGCACATGCTTATTCTTGTTATTAGGTGCTGTAGAGTTGCTTCTGACTCACAGCGACCCTATGTACAACAAAGAATGAAACACTGCCCGGTCCTGCACCATCTTTATAGTCGTTGCTGTGTTTGAGCCCATTGTAGCAGTCATTGTGTCCGTCTGTCTTGCTGCGGGTCTTCCTCTTTTTCACTGACCCTCTACTTTGCCAAGCTTGATGTCCTTCTCAGGGACTGATCCTTCCTGGTAGCACGTACAAAATACATGAGATGAAGTCTCTCCATCCTCACTTCTAATCAGCATTCTGCCTGTACTTCTTCCAAGACAGATTTATTCATTCTTATGGCAGCCCATGGTATATTCAGTATTCTTTGCCAACCCTATAATCCAAATGCATCAATTCTTGTTCAGTCTTCCTTGCTCATTGTCCAGCTTTTGCATGCATATGAGATGATTAAAAATACCATGGCTTGGATCAGGTGCACCTTAGTCCTCAAAGTGACGTCTTTACTTTTTAACACTTGAGAGAGGTCTCTTGCAGCAGATTTGCCCAGTACAATACGTCGTTTGATTTCTCGGTTGCTGCTTCCATGGGCCTTGATTGTGGATGTAAGTATAAAATGAAATCCTTTACAACTTCAGTCTTTTCTGTTTATCGTGATGTTGCTTATTTGTCTAGTTGTGAGGATTTTTGTTTTCTTTATGTTGAGGTAGGAGCCCTGGTCGCGCAGTGGTTAAAATGCTTGATTGCTAACCAAAAGATTGGCAGTTTGAACCCACCAGCTGCTCCATGGGAGAAAGACATGGCAGTCTGCTTCCGTAAAAATTACAGCCTTAGAAACCCTATTCTGTCCTGTAAGGTCGCTATGAGTTGGAATTGACTCGATGGCATCCAACAGCGACAACACCACCACCAGTGTTTTAGGAGTCCCTGGGTGGTGCTAACAGTTAAGTGCTCGACTACTAGTCGAAAGGTTGGTGGTTCAAACCCACCCAGAGGTGCTTTGGAAGATAGGCCTGGTGATCTGATTCCCAAAGGTCATAGCCTCGAAGACCCCATGGAGCAGTTCTACTCTGTACACGTGGAGTCACCATGAGTCAGAATCGACTCAATGGACAACTGACAACAACCACCGCCGGTGTTCTGGGAGCTGAGTGGAGAAGGGGTTGGGGAGGGAAATCATGATGTAAACTTACTTATCTTCCTATCATACTTCTGCCCTCAGCTGTACTTGGTGTGCCTGACTCTCTGGGTTTATTCACCCCAGAGAGTGAAACTTTGGTTATCTGCCAAGGTAGATCTAGAAGCTTATCAGTTGCTGTCCAGTGGATTCCGTCTCATTGCTACCCCATGTGTATCACAGTAATACTGTTTTTCATGACTGGTTTTTTGGAAGTAGATTGCTAGGTCTTTCTTCTGAGGCACCTCTGGTGGACTTGAACAACCAACCTTTCAGTTAGCAGCTAAGTGTATGGTTTTCTAGGATCCCTATTGCTTGTTATTCAGACATTCAACCAGTCCTTCCTTTTTCATTCAACCTGACCTTCATAGGTATTCAATTCCTGAGCCTTTCTGAAGTCGTATAGCTTGCTTCTTGGCTTCACCTACTGCTAGCTTAGATTTCAGCCTCAATCTGTTATCACTCACTCATCTATTTTCTTCTTTCAAGAATTTTTTTGCTGTTTTCTCCTCTTTTATTATCTTTGTTCTTTTTTTTTTGTGCTTTAAGTGAAAGTTACAATTCTAGTTTCTCATACAAAAATTTATACACACATTGTTATGTGACCCTACTTGCTCTCCCTATACTGTGACAGCATACTTCTCCTCTCCACCCCAGATTTCCCGTGTCCGTTCATCCAGCTTCTGACCCTGTCTACCTTCTCATCTAGCCTCTGGACAGGAGCTGACCATTTAGTCTCGTGTATCTGCTTGAGCAAAGAAGCAGACTCTTCACGAGTATCATTTTATGTCTCATTCATTATCTTTGTTCTTGAAGGTTTTTGCTTTTTTGAAAGTCCCATTCCTGTCATTTTAATGGAATTTGGTACAGGAACTGAGGTAAATATTTGCTCAGTCTTCCTTTTTTTTTTTTTTTTTGCAGAGGAGAAAACTTACGCACAGAAAGATACAACTTTTCTTAGTTGTCAGCAAGCCAAAATTAGAATATTGGTTTCTGATTTGTAATCTGGTATTTCTTCCACTCCACCTGCAGTGACTGATATGTTTCTTTCTAGGCTAAAGAGCCTTTCATAATATTAGATCTTGTTAAATCCTTAGGGGAAATCATGTTTGATTTTGACTGTCATTCATTGTCATCTACCATTTCCCATCAGTGTGTTCCTGAAGTCTGTACGTACGTGCTTGGGTTGGTTCTTTTGTCTTATATCCACTTGAGAGCCAGGCCATAACTAGGGGAGAGCATCTAATAGAGTTCTGTCCCCTCACAGATACTCAGAAAGTCTTCGACTGACTGGCAAAGAGCAGGTTGGTCTCTAACTCTTAAAATACTGGTATCACATAGATTTATTGAATGTCAACCTGTGGATGACTATACAGAGAAAAACTGTCTGTCCTTTCTTTTTAAAATTTGCCTATATGACACAAATTGTTTTCACATTGGCAAATTATAAATGGATATGGAATTGGTTTTATATGGTACCTAGTTTCCTCTCCGTTCCTCATCTTTCATTTTATAAACAAGAACACAGAATTTGGGTGACTTGCTTAAAGTTACTTAGCTAATGAGAAGCAGAGCCAACACTTAGAAATTCTCTTCTGAGTCCTTCTGCCCCGTGTATTCTATCAGAAACGGACTTCATACTGGGAAATGATTCTTGAAACTTATTTCTATCAGAAGCAGGTACAGCAAATGGGGTCTTGTTAGAGAGTACTCATGTCTTCCACCAGCCCCAATTTTCATCGTGGGTAGAACTTTGTGGGTAGGATTTCATTATGCCTGAACAGGCTAAATTGAAGTATATGGGTTCTTTTTAAAATTTCCTACCTTATATTGCTGTGAATATGTCTTTATGACCTTATTTTAAGGCTTGAAATATAACTGTTCTTTCTTTTCTTTACAGCCGCATCCAGATCTCATTATGCATCAGAAAAATGAAAAAACAGAGGAAAATTCTATGGAGGAAAGGAATACACTTAGCCTTTTCTGAGAAATGGAATACTGGGTTTGGAGGCTTTAAGAAATTCTATTTTCATCAACACTTGTGTATTCTGAAAGCTAAGCTGGGAAGGCCAGTTACTTGGAGCAGACAGTTGAGGTATTTCCAGTGCAGAAAGAAAGTCCGTCCAATCCAGAAGACGTGGATCCAGGATGAGTCCCTTTTTGCTAAGACCAAGTCAAATGTGGCTGCTCCAAATGTTAGCACTTTTTCCTCTAAAGTGAAAAGAAAGGGCACTGAACAATTTGTTTCATCCTCAAGGACCATTCTGGAGCTCCAGTCAGAAAAGTTGCTGTCATTAGCAAAGAACTCGGACCATGAATATGGTGGAGAGAGAAGTCTTCTGAAGGCAGGTGCTGATTTACCAGCAAATAGTGTTTTAGGTCAGGCCAGTGGGCGCAGACCTAGGACGGAGCCACACGCTTCTGACTTTCCCATGAAGTTCAATGGGGAGAGCCAAAATCCAGGTGAGAGTGGCACGATTGTGGTCACCTTGAGCAGCCATAAGAGAAAGCGCTTTTGTTATGGCTGCTGCCAAGGGCTGGAGCACCACAGGAATGGGGGACCCCTGATTCCAAAAAAGTTCCAACTTAACCAGCATAGAAGAATAAAAGTATCTCCTCTTATGATGTATGAGAAATTGTCCATGATTAGATTTCGGTACAGAATTCTTAGATCCCAGCACTTAAGAACAAAAAGAAAAATTTGTAAACAGAAAAAATCCCAGCAAAGCTGGGTACAGAAGGTCACCGGGGACTATCAGGAGACTTTTAGGGAGAACTGTGAGGGTGGCAGTTGCAGCCTGTTCCCTTCCCCAGAGCCGAAAGACTCTTCTTGTCGGCATCCGCCATACTTCCCAGATATGGACAGCGATGCTGTGGTGAAGGAAAAGAACTCTCCTGCGCCTGACGGTCACAGTAAAGGAAGTCCTTTCTTGGGCAAGGAGCTTAGTTTAGGTGAAGCATTCCCTGACCAACAGAATGGCAGTGCCACATACACCTGGGACCAGTCATCCTCTTCCTCTCCTAAGTGGGAATGTACAGAGCTGATTCATGGCACCCCTTTACCAGAACATCATTCTAGTAACGTGTTCATCTCAGAAACCGAAAGAGACAGTATGACTCTGGGTCAGGACAGTCAGACAAGCGACGTCGATGATGGCAGAGTAAAGCTGTCAGTGTCGGGAGCAGATAAGTCTCTGGGTTGTATGGATGGGCCTGTGTCCGAAGAGACTGTGCAGAATGAGAGCTCATACCAGATGGAGGAGGATGGATCTCTGAAGCAGAACATTCTTAGTTCTAAGTTGCTGGACCACCCTTACTGTAAAAGTCCACTGGAGGCTCCCCTGATGTGTGGGGGACTCAAACTAGAAAATCAAGTGGGAGGTGGGAAGAACGGTCAGAAAGCATCTCCAGTGGATGACGAACAGCTGGCAGTCTGCCTTTCTGGTATGCATTCTCCTTTATTCTCCCCCAACCTTAGCCCACACTTGCTGTCATCATCCTTTCTAGAAGCGCCCCTTTCTTTGCCTTCTACACATGGATTTCCCGTAAACAGTTAGACATGCTTCTTGAAGCCTTTTATATCACTGCATTTTGTAGCTGCTCCATAACTTCTTTAATTAAGCCTCAGCTGATGGACACTTGTGTTGCTTCCAGTTTTTTCCTTCTGTAAACAGTGGTACAATGAAACGATGTCTTCATACTTAAACAATTGTTTCTATAAGTTACATTCCTCGTAGTGGTATGCTGGTGAAAGATTACTCACACTGAAAACTTCAAGAGAATTGTTAAATTACCTTCCAAAAAGTTGAACCAATTTATACTCGGTAAACTTTGCCAATCTTATAGACTGCACCAGAGTTCTTTGTTTTGTGTTTTTAAATTTTAAGTTTGAACATCTTTTGTATGATTATTGGCCATTTTTTGTTTGTGTCTGATTTCCTTTTGCCTATTTTTCTATTGGATTGTTTATATTTTATTTACTATATGAGAAACTCCTATGTACCAGGCACTGTACTAGTTCCTAAGAAGGTAGCAGTGAACAGGATACACTGATCCCTACCTTCATGGACTTAGTGTCATTCTAGTTAAAAAAGATGTTAACTTATTAATTATACATGTTAGAAGAGTTGAAGTTTTCCCGTTCCAAAAAGTAAAAGCCTTGAAAACTCCTACTTTGTTTATGATATTTTTGATTAACAGAAATTTTCAATCCTTTCATGGTAAAATTTCTCTTCACTTTATGGCTTCTAGTTCTCATGTCATGCTTTAAAAAATGTTTTCTCATTAAAATCTACCCTGTAAAGGAAATTGATATAAACATTTTTGGAAGATAATATAGCAGTATCAGTCTTTCACCTATTCCCCTTCTTGGAATTTATCTAGATATAACTGAGTACAGATATATTTATACAGGGATGTTAGTTGTAGTATTCTTTATGGTATAAAAAAACTGGAAACAACCAAAATGAATATTTCTAACGAATTATAAATTATGGCGTATCCAGGTAATGGTATAAGGTGCAGCTGTTAAAGAATAAATTAGATCTTTATTGTTATATTGAAAGATGTCTATGCAAAGTGAAAACAAGTTGCAAAACAGAATGCCGTTTAAATATACACACACGTGCAAGGTGAGTATATGTAGATATGTGTGCACGTGTGTTTGTATAGGACATATCAAGATGGATATGTTAAATTGTTATAAATGGCTTTTTGTCTGGGGCAGTTGGGAGGATTACTTCCTGATAGTTTAAACAATTCTGAATACTTTGTTTTCCCAACCATTAAGTATGTGTAAAAGTTCTTCCCCCCAGAGACACACACAGGTGTAGAGTTCTAGCACATCTTTAAAAAACTGTTTCTGCTGTTTCTGCTGTCCTAGAACAGAAGAAGACAAATTTCCCAACCTACTATGAGGTTAGCAGAACTATGATACTTAAAACTTGAAAAGTTAGCATTTACGCACAAACAAGAATTATCTTTTATAGATGTAACCCTTCCAAATATAATTGATAAACTGAATATGGCACATAGTAAAACTGTAGCATGACCTGAGGAAGTAGGATTTCACAGAATTCACTTTTGGTGATCTATGATGTAATTCATTATTTTAATAGGCTAAAGGAGAAAAATGATGGAATCTCAGCAGGTGCTGAAAAGCCTGTTAATCAAACTCAACTTCCCTTTGTGTTTAAGTGTCTTAGAAAACTATGAATAAAGAAAACTTCCTTCACTTGGTAAAGAATATCTGTCAGTAACCACCAGCAGTTCCGAGTTTAGGCAGATGAATTAAGCACATTGAATCTCTTCTTCCTCCTTACGAAATCCATATAAATTATTTTTAAAAGTATTAAAAACATGTATCTCTGTACTGGAAAAAAAAAAGTGTTTTGGTGAATCAGAAACTGAGAAGCTCCTACAAGGCAAAAAGTAGAGGGAAGTTCCAGAGGGGAACCCCAATGACAGAGGGAAGATTAGTGTAGGAAAATGGGGTAGTTGAGGAATCTCATGAAAGCATATGACCTGTTTGTGTCATATATCAGCAGTGAGAATATCTGCTATCAAGCTGAAATTCTAAGAACAGCAAATTGGTGGGAAGAGATGAGACAACCCCCCCTCCGCCCCCGCCCAACTACTTGCATTGCTTGGCAAGAATGAGGAATATCAATTTCCAGACAGACATCTGAGAAAAGCCAACACAATGAAACAAACATATTCAGCAAGTGGGAAGCTAAACCCAAGTAATCAGGATTAATACAGCAATCAGTATAGGACCATCAGTACAGTAGATGCTCCTTTAACTGACTTCTATAGCATTAGCTACTATTGAGTTCCATGGTATGCTGAATGCTGGCTCTTCTCTAATATAGCTGCACGTTATGCTCATTTTAGTTGATTTATGTATTTATCAAGAGCCGGTTGTACTTATGGGAAATTACTTAGTTTTATTAAGTGTTACATAAATTGATGAAATATGAGTGTAAAAACAAAGTTACTCCTTTGAAAACTAAGTTAAATGCTTTTTAATGACTGTAGTGAGTTGCTGCAAAAAAGAACCCAAAACACTGATACTGAATTATGCTTATACAAGACAACTGTAAAAGATTTGAAGGAGGATGTGAAAAGCAAGGATTCTGCAAGTGTTCTTAAGTTTTTGGTTCACATTAAAGAAGAGCTAGAAGTTCAAACCTTCATCTGGTAACTATGCTAGGAGAGAATGGGAGGGAAACTGTCCTGAAGAAGTAACAAGAAATATTTTCTAGAACTGAAGAAAGGTATGAGTCTTCAAATTGGAAAGACTCAGTGCTTTAATTTAATCTTTTAATCAGGATTAAAATGTACAGTATACACACAAACCCACACTAAATTTTGTGAAGTAATACTAAGGATAAAGAGAAATAATTAGAATAATTAGCTATCTGTTTTGGAAGGAAAAGGAATAGATTCCTGTGTCACAATATATTCCAGATGGTTTAAAAATTTAATTAGAAATAAATACAGATACAAAAGTGTACACGTGAATATATTATCAATAGCAGCATTATTGATAATAGTCAAAAGGTGGAAACAACCTAAACGTCCATCAACTGATGAATAAATGAAATGTATAGCCCTACAATAGAATATTATTCAGCCATAAGAAGGAATGAAATACTGATATTTGCTACAATGTGGATGAACTTTGAAAACATACTGAGAGGAACCAGGCACAAAAAGGCCATATATTGTATGATTTTATTGATATGAAATGCCCAGAACAGGCAAATCCATAGAGAAAGAAAGTAGATTAGTGGTTGCCAGGGGCTTAGGAGAGGAAGTAGATTAGTGGTTGCCAGGGGCTTAACAGAGGAGGGTGACTGCTAACGGGTTCTTTTTGAGGTGATGAAAATGCTCTGGAATTAGATGGTGGTGATGGGATGGTTACACAACTCTGAATATACTAAAAACCACTGAATTGTATAAGAGGGTTAATTTTGTGGTATGTGAATTGTATCTCAATAAACCTGTTATAGAAAACACAGAAGACCGTTTTTATAATCTTATAAGACATTTTTAAACATAGGCCACTTCAAAAGCAATAAAAATATACAAATTTGACAATATCATTAAAATCTTATATATAGCAAGGAAACAACAAAGGAAAATTTAGAAGTTTTGGATATGCATACCATTTGACTCAAATTCGACTTAACGAATATGTCTGTCCTAGGGAAACAAGAAGACAAGGACACAAGCAAGGATTTTAATTGTAACATATTTACAGAGCTAAAAATTAACTTCAGTGGTCATCAGTAGGGGATTGGTTAAAATATGGCATACCTCATTTAATGAACTACTAGATCATTTTGAATTGACTTAGACAAAAATATTCATGATATACTGAATGAAAAAACAACTTCTCAAGAAGAGTAACTATAGCGTGCCACTTACATGTTTAAGAAATACATGCTTATAAGGGCATGAAAGTTCAAACGGACATTCCTTGAAGTTTTAGCCGTTGAATTACGAGGAGACTGCTTGTTTATTTTTAAGTATTTGTTGTCATGTATTAGGAGAAAAAAAAACACAAGAACTACTTCAAAAGGCTATTCATGTTTCAAGTTTATAACGTCTTTTCTAGTTTACCTTTAGCCCTTTTGGAAAAAAGTAAAGATGGGTCCCTACCACATTCTTCTTTCTTTATTTTTGTTGTTGAGAATATGCACAGGAAAAACATACACCAATTCAACAGTTTCCCCACATGTGCAGTTTAGTGACATTGATTTCGTTCTTTGAGTTGTGCAACCATTCTCACCTTCCTTTTTTGAGTTGTTCCTCCCTCATTGACTAAACTCACTGGCCCCTAAGGTTCCTATCTAATCTTTTGAGTTGCTGTTGTCAATTTGATCTCATGTACATAGTTCTTAAAAGAGCATAATGCTCAAGGCAGACCTTTTTTACTAGTTAAGCTAAACTATTGTTTGGTTTTAAGAAGATTTCAGGGGATATTTTTGGTTTAAGGTTTAAAGATGATCTCAGGGCAGTAGTTTCAGGGGTTCATCCACCTTCCATGGCTCAAGGAAGTCTGGAGTCCATAAAAATCTGAAATTCTGTTCTACTTTTCCCTCTTTTGATCAGAATTCGTCTATGGAATCTTTGATCAAAATGTTCAGTAATGGTAGCTGGGTACTATCCAGCACTTCTGGTCTCATGGCAAAGGAGGCAGTTGTTCATGGAGGCACTTAGCCACATGTTCCATATCCTCTTCCTGTTCCTTACTTTCCTTCTTCCTCAGGTGAATAGAGACCAGTTGTGCCTTGGATGGCAGCTTGCAAAACTTTAAGACCCCAGGACCATGGTCTTGGGGAACATCTAGCTCAATTGGCATGACACTACTTATAAAGATAACGCTCTACATTCTACCTTGGTGAGTAGTGTCTGGGGTCTTAAAAGCCTGTGAGCGGCCATCTAAGATACTCCACTGGTCTCATCTCTTCGGGAGCAAGGGAGAATGAAGAGAACAGGATACAACGAAAAGATTAGTCCAAAGGACTAATTGTCCACAGCTACCAAGACCTCCACCAGACTGAGTCCAGTACAGCTAGATGGTGCCCGGCTACCACCGCTGACTGCTCTGATCAGGATCACAACACAGGGTTCTGGACAGAGCTGGAGAAGGATGTAGAGCATAATTCTAACTCACACACACACAAAAAAGACCAGATTTACTGGCCTAAAGGAGACTGGAGAAACCCCGAGAGTATGACCCCCAGATACCCTTTTAGCTCAGTGGCGAAGTTACCTTCGAGGTTCACTGTTCAGCCTGGGAGTGGACAGCCCAGTAAAACCATGAGAGTAACGAGGTACAGGAGTCCAGTGATAAGGCCCAGAAGGCAGAAGGGGAGTAGGAAGCTGATGATAGGGAACACAAAGTAGAGTAAGGATATTGTTGATGTGTTGTGAGATTGTTAACCATTGGAATAGGGCAACATTTGTAGTAACTGTTAAATGGGAGACTGTTTTGTCCTGTAAGCCGTCATCTTAAGTGAGAATAACAGCACAATTAGAAGAGTGTAGTCAATGTCACTTAAATGTGTATGTAAAAAAATTTTAGAAATGGCGTATCTTTGGCTATGTGTATTTTCACCAAAAAAAAAAAAAAAATTGAGAATTTAGAGGGTTAAAATGTTGTGGGGTTGTTAACCAATGTCATAAAACAGCATGTGTGTTACTGTTACATGAGAAACTATCTGTTCTGTAAGCCTTCACCTGAAGTACAATAAAATATTAAAAAAAAAAAACAAACCCTTAAGACCCCAGGCACTACGCAGCAAACTAGGAGGTAGAACAGAAGCCCTAAAAATGTTATTAGGCCAGTTAACTGGGATGTCCCATGAAACCATGATCCTAAACCTCCAAACCAAGGAACCAGATTCCATGAGGTGTTTGGTTGTATATAAGCAGCCTCAGCAGCTGCCCTTTTTTCTGTCACTGTAAATATATCTAACATACAACTTTGCCAGTTCAACTTTTTACAGGTATACAACTTATTGACGGCAATTATAGTAATCGGCTGTGCAACTCTACCCTTAATGTGATTTTTCCATCTCCATTAACGTTTTCCTCCTCCTTCCTGCCCTGGTAACCACTAATAAAGTTTGACCTCTGTACATTTGCCTTTTCTTGTCTTTTTATGTATGTGAAATCATAGAATATTTGTCCTTTTGTGATTGGCTTATTTCATGATAATGTCTTCAAGTTCCATCCGTACTGTAGCATGTATCAAGACTTCTCCTACTGGCTGAGTAGTATTCCATTGTATGTATGTACCACATTTTCTTTATCCGTTCATCTGTTGATGGGCATTTAGGCTCTTTCCACCTTTTGGCTCTTGTGAATAGTGCTGCAGTGAACATTGGTGTACATGTCTTTTTGAGTCTCTGCTTTCAAGTCTTTTGGGTATACACCTAGGAGTGGACTTGCTGGGTCATATGGTAGTTCTGTTTTTAGCCTTTTTGAGGAACCACCACATTGTTATCCACAATGGCTATACGATTTTGCATTCCTACCAGCAATGGATAAGGGTTCCAGTTACCCTACATCCTTACCAACATTTGTTATTTTCCCTTTTTTTTTTTTAAAAAAAACTTAGCCATCCTAGTGGGAGAGAAATGGTATCCCATTGTGGTTTTGACTTGCGTCCCTGATGGCTAACGATGCTGGGCATCTTTTCATGTGTTTAGTGGCCGTTTAAATGCCCTCCCTATCGCATTCTTTACACCAAAATGAATTCCAGCTGTGAATAAAAGATTTAGCCCATAGTTCTAATACTGTTTATTGAGTAATTCATCCTTTCCCCCATGGATATGGAATGCCACCTGTCATTGGGCCTCTTCCTGGACTTTGATTTCTCTCTTTCTATGCTAGTACTATTCTGGTTTATTCTAGTTAGTTTTATAATTTGGCAGGACTAGACCCTCCTCCCCCTCATCCCTCCTACCCATTATTCACTGCTCCCCTTCAATCCTTTTCAAAAAATTTTAGGAATTTTTCACATTATTGTCCCAAGATGAATTTTGGATTTGTCAATAAAAAAAAAAAAGTGTGGCTTTTGCTTAGTATTGCTAACATTTATAGATTAATTTAGGCAAAATTACATTCATTACTATATTGAATTTTCCTGTCTTAACACAAGGAATTAACTCCATTTATTGACTTACGTACTTTAGTATAATTTTGCAGTATTTTTCACTTAGGTATCGCACATTCCTTAAGTTTATTCTTAGATATTTCATACCTTCCTTGTTGGGACCTTTCTGAGGTGTGTATTGTACAGTGAAGCCTGTGAGAGCCGGAACTCAATAACTGCCTTTTTTTTCCGAGTCTCGCAAGTTTTCCACCTTTGACAAGATCTTACCACTTTTCTGTTGCTCTCTATTAGTGGAAAATATTTGAGTTTTCCTTCTCTGACAGGTTTTTGCCTTACAGATTCTGGCTTTCGCAGGTTTTGCTGTATTGTGTTGGAGGAGAACCAAGTGGTTGTATTATGTATGTGCATAACCCAGTGAACCCCAATTCCAAGTCTGGATGGATCATGGCCCAGGTCTATAGGCTCAAAGAAAAATTGTCCAACCCTGTTGGTTTAACAGGATGGGTAATTTAACTTCTAAAATAGTATATCAGGTTTTTTGCTTATTGTGTTTTATAATTGCAGGATGCGTATAATTGGGGCTGTAATGTTTGTTTCTTCCTAACTTTTTGTTTGTTTGTTTATTGTTGTAGTTTAAGTGAAAGTTTACATTTCAAGTTAGTCTCGTATACGAAAATTTATACATACATTGTTGTTATGTGACCCTAATTGCTCTCCCTATACTGTGACAGCACACTCCTCCTTTCCACCCCTGATTCCCCATGTCCATTCAACCAGCTCCTAACCCTCTCTGCCTTCTCATCTCACCTCCAGACAGAAGCTGCCCATTTAGTCTGATGTATCTACTTGAGCTAAGAAACACACTCTTCACGAGTACCACTTTATGTCCCAAAGCCCAGTCCAATCTTTGTCTGAAGAGTTGGCCTTGGAAATTGTTTTAGTTCTGGGCTGACAGAGAGTCCGGGGGCCATGCTTTCCCCTAGCATATTTATCCTTTGTTTCTTGGGTCACATGGAAGTTTTAGTACTTGTGGAGTGAAACATTGTATTCCTATCGTATTTTTCCTTTTTGGTTAATCATTTTGGTGAAAGTAAGTGAGTAAAGGATAATGGATTTAACTGTCATTTTATTCTACTTGAGCTAAGAAACACACTCTTCACGAGTACCACTTTATGTCCCAAAGCCCAGTCCAATCTTTGTCTGAAGAGTTGGCCTTGGAAATTGTTTTAGTTCTGGGCTGACAGAGAGTCCGGGGGCCATGCTTTCCCCTAGCATATTTATCCTTTGTTTCTTGGGTCACATGGAAGTTTTAGTACTTGTGGAGTGAAACATTGTATTCCTATCGTATTTTTCCTTTTTGGTTAATCATTTTGGTGAAAGTAAGTGAGTAAAGGATAATGGATTTAACTGTCATTTTAATCTCTTCCTGGCCTAAACCAACCAAACAAACAAATAAACCAGTTGCTGTGCAGTCTGTTCCAACTCGTGATGACCCCGCGTGTGTCAGAGTAGAACTGTGCTCCACAGGGTTTTCAGTGGCTGATTTCTTAGAAGTAGATCACTGGACCTTTCTTTGAGGTGCCTCTAGGTGGACTTGAACCAGCAACCTCTTGGTTGGCAGCTGAATGCTTAACTGTTTGAACTACCCTGGGACTCAAATTCTTGGCCTAGTGGTTTTAAAAAGGAAAGGTGAAGTGAAGAACTAAGTTGTTTTTGTAGGGAAAAGATAATAGGTATTTCTTGCTTTGGAGGAGGCATAACATAATGGTTAACAGCTTAATCTCTAGTCACAACCTACAATCAAAATACTAGTTCTGCCATGTACTAGCTAAGTGTCCTTGAGGAAGTTACTTAACCTCCCTAAGTAACTTCTGTTTCTCCTTCTATAAAATAGAGATAATATCTAACACATCAAAAACTCAAACCTATTGCCGTGGAGTCGATTCTGACTAATAGCAACCCTATAGAACAGAGTAGAACCGCCCCATAGGGTTTCCAAGGCTGTAATCTTTACGGAAGCAGACTGCCACATCTTCCTCCTATAGAGCAGCTGGTGGGATTGAACCGCTGACCTTCAGGTTAGCAGCCAAGCACTTAACCACTGTGCCACCAGGGCTCCTTATCTAATATGTAGCGTAGTTGTAAGGATTAAATGAGATGCACTAGTGCTTGGCTTATGGTAGGTGCTCTTCAACATTTGTATTATTTCTGTTCCATGAGATAATGGTGTCCATCACTGAGATGTTGTCATCTAGGGTCCTCCTTGAAGACCCTGGTAGGGCCTTTCTATTGCACGAGGAATCCATGTTTATCATCTGCAAAGTGACAGGAAAAAAATTAACAGATAAGAGGACAAAAATCACAACTTAAAATTACCATAATACTACCATCTGGGAATAACACTGTTAACGAGAACACATCTCTCCCATGATACTGGTTTGGAATGGGGGTCTGTATCCCATTGGTAAAGGAGTCTCAATCAAGGTTGCTGGTCCTAAAGTTTAATCTTTTTTGTTAATAAGGGCATTATTTTTGTATAAAATTTGTTCCTTAGATGCAGTTTTTCAAGTGTCAGGATTCCTTAATGCTCTCTTGGGCCTGTTCTCCCATATGGACACAAGGCTATGCTGAGATGACTACAAGGTTTGATACACTAAATACTATAGGCAAATGTATATTCTAGTGTAGCTTAAAACCAAACCAAACCCATTGCTGTAGAGCCGATTCTGACCCATAGTAACCCTATAGGACAGAGTAGAATTGCCCCATAGGGTTTCCAAGGAGCAGCTAGTGGATTCAAACTGCTGACTTTTTTGTTAGCAGCCAGACGCTTAACCACCGTGCCACCAGGGCTCTGGTCCTATCTTAGAAGCCCCAAATCTTTATCTCCTACTCTGATGAGCTAAGTTGGAACATGGTAATACCTTCCTGTCTTTCTATATGCCTAAATCCCTGACCAGACTAGGCAGAAGCAAGCGACTCTTTCCTAAACCCTGACCTTCACTCTTTTTTTTTTTGCAGTTGGGTTTTTTTTTTAATTTAATTTTTTTTTTAATTGTACTTCAGGTGAAGACTTACAGAACAAATAGTTTCTCGTGAAACACTAGTACACATGTTGTTTTATGACATTGGTTAACAACCCCA
>NW_004443962.1:5246510-5258090 GCF_000243295.1 Trichechus manatus latirostris | reverse complement strand
CCCTTGTCGAAGATCAGGTGACCGTAGGTGGATGGATTTACATCTGGGTTCTCAATTCTGTTCCATTGGTCAGTGTATCTGTCGTTGTACCAGTACCAGGACGTTTTGACTATTGTAGCTGTATAGTAGGTTCTGAAGTCAGGTAGTGTGAGTCCTCCATCTTTATTCTTCTTCAGTAGTGCTTTACTTATTCGGGGCTTCTTTGCTTTCCACATAAAGTTAATGATTAGTTTTTCCATCTCTTTGAAGAGTGTTGTTGGTATTTGGATAGGGATTGCGTTGTATTTGTAAATTGCTTTGGGTAGAATTGTCATTTTCACAATGTTCAGTCTGCCTATCCATGAGCATGGTATGTTTTTTCATTTATGTAGATCCCTTTGGGTTTCATGCAGTAGTGTTTTGTAGTTTTCTTTGTATAGGTTGACCTTCACTCTTAAGCCTTTAAAATCGAGATTAACAGGAGGAAAAACAGGTTTTTTATTCCTGTGTTCATGCCTCTCCCCCATACAAAGCAAAATCCCTGGAGAGTCACTCTGTGTTGTGATCCTACCTGTCCATTTTGTATTGATGCGTAGCATAGGAGAGGCTGTTCTTGAAGTTAGAAAGGCAGCTGGGTGAAGTAAGTGGCTGGCAGTCCTCCTTTTTTTGTTTTTATTAATATTATGTTTTTGGTGAAAGATTATACAGCAAATTAGGTTTCCATTTGACAATTTCTACACAAATCATTCAGTGACATTAAGTTACATTTTTCACAATGTGTCAACATTCTCTGATTGCATTCTGGTTGTTCTGTTTCTAGTACTCTAGTTTCCCTGCCCACTTATCTTTTCATCTTTGTTTTAGAGTGATTGTTGACTACAGTCTTTATTTTTCCCCTGTAGACTTAACTGTCTCATGGTAAGCCAGGGTGTTGCTTTTCCCTTCCAGCAGTGGTGAATAGCCTAAGTCATGTCTGCACTTCTGTAAGTCTCTCAGTCATTCCTCAGCTTCTTTGTATTTATTTAGAAATTATGTCTGGGTTTTATTTCCTAGGGCCTGGTTAGGTATGTTTCTTCAGTGTATCCTCCTGGAAGCCATTAAGATGCATATACATATTACTTAAATTTACCTAAAGACTGTTTTATATTCTGGTCAAGAAGTTACTTTTTATTCTGTTTCCCATCTTAAAATATGCCTTCCTGGTTCTGTTAGTCACTTCATAGGGCTATTCAATGTCATGAGTATAACTCTGTAGAATTGTATGATATATAAAATGCCTTAGAATTTGTCCCTTGCTATGAGATGTTAAATTACACACTTTTACCAAATGAGACAATGACGGCGATCTCACTAATTAATTCCTACGTAATTATGATTTTTGTTTTTTACTGATTTTTAAATATTTTATTGAGTTTTTGATGAAAGTTCACACAGCAAATTAGGTTCTCATTTAACAATTTCTGTACATATTGTTCAGTGACATTGGTTACATCTTCCACATAGTATCTGCAATCTCCATTTTTCCGTTCTGGTTGTTCCACTTCCATTAATCCAGCTTCTTTGTCCTCCCCACCCCCACCTTCTCATCTGTGCTTTAGAGTAAATTTGACTATTTGACCTCATATAGATGATTTTTTTTTTTTTTTTTTTAAGGAGCACAGTACTCATGAGTGATACTGTTTATTTTATGAGCCTATCTGTTATTTAGCTGAAAGGTGACCTCTGGGAGTAGTTTAAGTTTAAAGGGTATCTCATGGCGATAGTCTCGGGGGTTCCTGTAGTCTCTTACCAGTCTAGTAGGTTTGGCCTTTTTAAAAAAAAGATAAGAATTAGAGTTTTGTTCTAGAATTTTCTCTCATTCTGTCTGGGACCATTTATTGTGTCCTTGGTCAGAACAGTTGGTAGTGGTAGCCGGACACCATCTAGTTCTTGTGATCTCAGGTTAGGTGAGTAGATGAGGCCAGGGTTCATGTGGGCCATTAGTCCGGTAGAGTAGTTTCTTCTTTGAGTCTTTGGCTTCTTTCTTTCTCTTTTACTTCAGATGAGTAGAGACCAATAGCTGTATCTTAGATGGCCACTCACAAGCTTTTAAGACCCAAGATGCTACTTACCATACTAGGATATAGAACATAAACTTCATAGACTATGTTGTGCCAATTGACCTAGTTGTTCCACGAGACTGTGGTATTTGCAAGATATTTGGTTATGTCTGGCAGGTAACCATGACTGTGTCCCGTACGTGCTTTATTATGTTTATGAATATATGTGCGGCACACACAAACACATATATATCTATGCCTATGAAGCCCATTGACATCAAGTCGATTCTGACTCATAGCGACCCTATAGGACAGAGTAGAACTGCCCCATGGGGTTTCCAAGGCTGTAATCTTTACAGAAGCAGACTGCCACATCTTTCTGATGGGCTGATGGGTTCGAATCACCAACCTTTTGGTTAGCAGCTGAGCACTTAACCACTGTGCCACCAGGGCTCTGTGCCTACAGATACACTTATATAAGCACATGTATATACCCACATATACATTCCTATATACATACATGCATATATATCTACTTTTGTAACCCCTCACATATTTTTTGGTTGTTGCTGCTATTGTTGCCAAATTGTATCTGTTATAGCATTTACCAGTAAGTTCCCTTAATCTTGTATATTTCTTACTGTCATCATTTACCTTCGTTAAGTTGTGCACATTTCACCCACATCTGGTATTGCCTTTCCCGTCACCAAAAATAACAAGTGTCTGCTGTCTAACGAGTGATTCCCCCTCCCTCCCTAATTGTGATTTTTAAGATACAATTCCTTCATTTACCAAAAAGATACACACATTTAACCAAGTGATTAAGCCCTTTAGATTTCATTCTTTAGGAAATAGGGTTTTTCTCCATGTTAAGCTATGGAAAGGTGCCAATCTATAGTTTTAGCTCTTCATTCCTTCTCTAACAATGCATCAGTAGCTTAAAAATCCAATGTGAAATGATACCTCACAGCATCTCATTCTGGATTGGAATGATGAGGGTCTAATCCGTTTTATTTTTCTACAAAAGATATAACAAAAGATTTCTTCATAGTGTAATATAATACCGTATTATAGGTTAAGTATGTGTTAAATGTTGTGTATGGGTTAAGGGTTGGGACAGTGACTTTGCTGAAAATGGTTTGTTTTTCCGTCTTAATTTTCCTTTCTTCCTTTATTTTAAGGATTCCTAGATGAGGTTATGAAGAAGTATGGCAGTTTGGTCCCACTTAGTGAAAAAGATGTCCTTGGACGACTAAAAGATGTCTTTAATGAAGACTTTTCTAATAGGTTTGTCAATGATGATTAATTTAAATCCTTGAAAATAAAATTGTTGGCAGGTATAATTTTTCTCTTGGTAAAACAAGTTACTTAGCAATAAATTGAGTAGAATTTGTGTTTCTTACCATTTCTCCCAAAATCTTTCTGTTTCAGAAAACCATTTATCAATAGGGAAATAACAAACTATCGGGCCAGACATCAAAAATGCAACTTCCGCATTTTCTACAACAAGCACATGCTAGACATGGATGATCTGGCGACCCTGGATGGTCAGAATTGGCTGAATGACCAGGTTAGTGTGTTACAGGTTCTCAAAAGTTGGACCTCAAAAATAGATTCTGGAAAAGTTGTGGAGGATGTTGGACGATAAAATATAATAAAGAAGCTCAGGGTTGGCCTCACAGTTATCTTTTGGAATAAAGAATTCTTTATTCCTTACTGACGTGGCTTCTTTACCAACCCCAGGATCCAAAAGGCTCGATTACTAGTATCAAAATATTATTCATTCTGATTGGTATGTTCTCAGTTGTATAGGGTTGATAAATGGCTTTATGTTGACTTTTTACAGGTCATTAATATGTATGGTGAGCTGATAATGGATGCAGTCCCAGACAAAGTAAGTGAAAACTTATCTTCTCCAAGGGAGTCCTTGTGTATTAAAAGGAGCTACATATATAAAAAAAAAAAAAAAACTTCATACAATTATTTGGTATTCAGATTTTTTAAAAATGGTTAGGCTTTGTATTGATTACGTGCTAGTACTGGGCATAAGCTCTATTCTACTAAATCACTTCTGTGTAAGAAAGGCACCCATACCCATTGCCGCTGAGTCGATTCCGACTCATAGTGACCCTATAGGACAGGGTAGAACTGCCCCACAGGGCTTCCAAGGAGCGGCTGGTGGACTCAAACTGCCAACCTTTTAGTCAGCAGCCAAGCTCTTAACCACTACGCCACCAGGGCTCCAAGAAAGGCATAGTACCAGTGTTTTCCTGCTTTAGAGTGGGTGTTTTTTGATACCTTGATGATCCCCCCCCCCTTTTTTTTTCATCTTCACTTTTTCTTGGATTAATCTTTGATGATCTTTGAAAATCCCTAAAGTTCTAAATTCCTTAAGATCTTAGTTACATATTTAAACTATTTTTTGTAAATTTTAGTAATCACACGATTCTGATGCACATAAAGTTTGGAAATCACTGATCTAGAGACAATAACTACAAGATTAATGAAGCTGCGTGGTTCTCAAACAAATGTATGTTAGAATCATCTGGAAGGTTTATAAAACCAGATTGCTGGGCCCCACCCTCAGAGTTTCCGATTGAGTAGGGCTGGGTGGTGGTGTTCATTCTCATAGTGAGTTGATGAGTTGACTCATTGAGTTGATTCCAACTCATAGGGACCCTATAGGACAGAGTAGAACTGCCCCATAGAGTTTCCTAGACTGTAATCTTTACAGAACCAGACTGCCACATCTTTCTTCCAAGAAGCTGCTAGTAGGTTCGTACTGCCAACCTTTTGGTTAGCATGCCGGCGTTTAACCACTGTGCCACCAGGGCTTCCTAGGTCTGGGTTAGGGCCTGAGAATTTGCATTTCTGACAAGTTCCTAGGTAATGCTGATACTACTGATCTGTTGACCACACTTTGAGAATTTTAGTACTAAGGGAACAGTTTATCATCTCACAGGACTCTTAAGTTACTGAGTGAACACTTTAAGACTACAATGTGTTTATTATCTCAGGTGAGCTGATGCTACTTATAAGCCAGAAATTTGAAGCCAGGATGCAGGACCTGAGGCTCCATATGGCCAGGCTAATTCTTTTGGGGCTAGAAATGATCGTGCTAAGCCTGGTTCATAGTTATTATGACAGCAAGAATCTCCAAATCCCCATCCCCCAGATGGGGTTAGTTTTGCAATGCATATCTCTTGAGTTCAAGGTAATGGTTACCTCATTCTCTCATTGTCTCTTTCATCTTTGTCACCTGATTTGGAGAGATTTGTCAGGTTGATTCTCTATCTGATTGGATTCAGGTAATCTATTTACAGTAAGTCCCCAGGTTAGGAATGCAACTTGCCCTTTAATGTTATGTAAATCTGCCCTCACTTTGAACGGAATGGTTGAACCAACCCCTACTGGCAACAAACTCTTCACCACAGTCACCTTCCCTTGCTGCATGTGCACCTGCAGCTTTTAAGTCATTGGAAAGGCTTCGAGCCTTTTCTTGGACTAAACCAAAAGACCAAACCTGTTGCCGTCGAGTTAGTTCCGACTCATAGTGACCCTGTGGGACAGAGTAGAACTGCCCCATGGGGTTCCCAATGAGCGGCTGAGAGATTCGAACTGTTGACTTTTCGGTTAACAGCCAAGCTTTTAACCACTGCGCCACCAGGGCTCCCTTGTGCTAAAGTAAAGCTAAATGAGAACTGTGTGCACCTCTTCTGACTTACCTACAAATTCGACTTAAAGACACACTTAGGAATGGATTTCGTTCATAACCCGGGGACTGCCTGTACTGCATGATTCCACTTCTGACTACCACAGCTGTAAGGTCATTCTAATGAAAATTTGCAACAGAATCTTCTGAGCACCATGTAATGTATTTTCTGTGTTTTGATCTTTGTTTTGAAGAAGAAACTTTTCCTCTTCTTTTTGTCTATTCTACTCGCAAGAATTTTTAAATTTCCATTCTCTTTTGAAGTTGTGTCTTGGCACAGCTTAATATTACTTGGTTGTTTGTATTTGTGTCTGTTCTAGGTTCACTTCTTCAACAGCTTTTTTCATAGACAGCTGGTAACCAAAGGATATAATGGAGTAAAAAGATGGACTAAAAAGGTATTCTCTTTCTCTTTTCTTTAAGTGTTTGAAATGCAGATGATAAGCCACCTTGGGTAGAAGGATAAGAATTTTAATGCCAATATATTAATTGAAACAGACTCTTTAATGTGACCATTGTTTTTTATTGTTTCTTTTAAATAGACTCTGAGTCTATGCAGTTGATTGGAATGTGCTATAACTGAAAGTGCACTAGGCTGGGAGTTAATAGTTCCAGTATCCTGTTAACTTGCTGTGTAACTTGGACAGATCACTTGTCTGAGCCTTAGATTGCTCAATTCCAAAGCAAGATGGTAAATCAGATAATCCCTAAGATTTCTTCCAACTCTTATTTTTCTCTGTATTCAGTGACTATGCCAGACACATCATTTTAAAAGGGAAACATCATTTATATTCTGTTTTTTATATTTTGACAAAATTACCAACAAGTTAAAATTCCAGAGTCATAAGTCTAGAGAGAGTCTCTCTTCACTTTTCATACTGAGTGGGTTGGAGAAATTGAGAATGAGTCTTGTCTTAAGTAGTTGTGGATGGAAACAACTTTGAAAAATACAGACACCCAATTGAACATTACTGTGTAGGTAATACGGACACAAGGCGTCGTCAGTAGTGCCAAGTGAAACAGATGAATGAAATATGGTTGAAGAGTGCAAATCTGGTGTGGGAAATGGATGAATGAGCTCAGGGATCAGACCTGATTTTCACATTCTAGTTGAGCCACTTAACTGGCTGTAAGACCTTGAGCAAATTACTTAATTCCTCTAAGCTTCAGTTTCCACATCTGTAAAATAGGAATATTGATAGTATTTACCTTACTGTGAGGATTAAATGAGATAATGCATGTAACCCACTAAATGCATGGTGAACACAAAGTAAATGGTAATCATTATTATATCGTGACGTATAATATTAACCTGAAAAATGCAAATTTAGTCCTTTGATTTACTAATTCAGCTACTTGAATTTATTCTAAGGACATAATTTCAAAAAGGAAAGTTCTGTATGTACAAAAATGTGTGTTCACCAGATAGCTAATAGTAGCAAAAAATTAAAAACAACTTAAAATGTCAGGTAAACTGATACGTCGATTTCATGGAATAATGTGTTCTTTCTAAAATAATTATGGATAGAGCTTTGTATAAAATGGAATAATCCATTCGCATTTATATACCTCCCTTGTCCCCACAAAGCCAAATGAAATGAACAAAAACAACCAAAAATCAGGAGGAAATTTTCATTTATAATGAAACTAAGAAACCACAGTTTTACACCGCAGAACGTGTGGACTATCAGCCAGGTAAAAGAAATTATTTACCACATCAAAGGAGGATATAGTGATCTAACACATTTCTTCCCTAGTCTTCAACAAGGTTGCTGATTTCTCAGAGTGTGTGTGAGGGCCCTAAAGGATCGTACTTGCTAGAAAGCTTTTGCCAGGAAAGACAAGGGCCAGGGATTTGAGTGGGCCACAGGAGAATCCGGGAACACCCTGCTTGGTACCCATGTCCACTCCATAGAATAACAGACGAGGCAGGACTGAAGGAGGAATCCTGTGATCACACTATTCTACTTTCCCCTTTTTGGATCTCCAGGAGATGAGGTAGGGAAATAGCAGTCAGTTTTGTGACAGTTAGAAACAGGGCCAACTGACAGAAATAAATATGCATTAACCTAGGGATTGGCAGACTACTGCCTACGGGCCAAATCTGTTTCTGTTTTTATAGAAGAGTTTTATTGTGACACAGCCATGCCCGTTTATTTTCATATTGCTAATGGCTGCTTTTGCGTATAAGAACAGAGCTGAGTAGTTGCAGCAGAGACCATATGGCCTGCAAATTCTGAAATACTTACTCTCAGATCTTTTACAGAGAAAGTTTGCCAACCCCTGCACTAACTCACTAAGCAGAAGACCTTTGAGATATGAGGCTTTACATTGATCTGGCCTCTCATTAGAATCCATCTGAAAGCACAGGAATGGTCAGAACACTTCCACGGAACTGGATGCATCTCTGGGGTGGTTGTTGTTAGCTGCCATAAAGTCAGACCCCAACTCATGGTAACCCTGTGCACAATGGATCGAAATGCTGCCCTGTCCAGTTGCAGGTCAGACTGTTGTGATCCATACGGTTTACATTGGTTCATTTTCGGAATAGGTCACCAGGCCTTTTTCCCACCACTGGGATAGAAAGGTTTTAATTGATTTTGTGGTTAATTTCTTGAAAAATATACAAATTGCAGCAGGTTATCATTACCTTACTCCCAACTTCCCATCAAGTTCTAAAATCTGGACAGAGATTTCAAACCTTTAAAATCTAGCTCCCTCGCTTAAATTTTATGGGAACATAGTAGGCCTAGGTAGGATAAACTGTCCTCTTTAAAAGTTGTGCATACAGAAAAATCCAGCATGGGTATAATGCAAAGGTAGTGTTCCCCAAAATGAGGGAAAAAAATTATAAAACAAGGCAGATAAAACTTACGAATTAAAAAGGAGTCATGTCAGGAAACGAAAGACATATACTGAAAGTGCTGTGTATTGGCAAGATCAAAGTTTTGTAATTGACTGTGGTTAGGAAGGAGCTGACTGGGAGAGTGCAGAAAATGAAAAACAGTTCAAAGTAGAGATAAGGCACCAGAATGGGATGAAAAGGAAGCTGGTGGAGTGAACGGAAGAAATTATAGAATCGTCTATTTCTATCTTCAGCTTTTGCTTCATGTATTTTGGGGCTTTGTTGCTAGGTGCATGTCATGGATTGAATTATGTTCCCCCAAAAATGTGTGTATCAACTTGTCTGGGCCATGATTCCGGTATTGTGTGATTTTCCTATGTGTTGTAAATCTTGCCTCTATGATGTTAATGAGGGAAGATGGGTGGCAGTTGTGTTAGTAAGGCAGGACTCAGTCTACAAGATTGGATTGTGTCCTGAGGCAATCTCTTGAGATATAAAAGAGAGAAGTGAGCAGAGAGACCGGGGGACCTCATACCACCAAGAAACCAGTGCCAGGAGCAGAGCGTGTCCTTTGGACCAGGGGTCCCTGTGCCGAGAAGCTCCTAGTCTGGGGGAACATTGATGAGAAGGCTGATGGAAGAGAAAGCCTTCCCCTGGAGCTGATGCCCTGAATTTGGACTTTCAGCCTACTTTACTGTAAGGAAATAAACTTCTCTTCGTTAAAACCATCCACTTGTGGTATTTCTGTTATAGCAGCACTAGATAACTAAGACAGTGCGTATATGTATGTGATCGTATATCTTCTTGAAGGCTTGACCCTTTTATCACTATAAAATGCCCTTCTTTGTCTCTAGTAACAATTTTTGTCTTAAGGTCTATTTTGTCTGATATTAGCATAGCCACTCCAGGTCTCTCTTGGTTACTATTTATAGTGTTTTTTTCCCCCTTTCTTTTACTTTCTATTTATTTGAGTCTTTGTATATAAAGTCATTCTTTTAAAGATATCATATAGCTTTCTAGATTATGTCTGTAGGGTCATATTTTCTTAGCTATTCTGCCAAACTGTGCCTTTTAATTGGAGAGTCAAATCCATTTACATTTACTGTTACTACTGATAAGGTAGGCTTTACATCTGCTATTTTCCATTTGATACCTATGTCTGAAATCTTTTTTGTTCCTCATTTCCTCCATTACAGCCTTCTTTTGTGTTAAATAGATATTTTCTACTCTACCATTTAATTCCTTTGCCATTTCTTTTACTATATGTATTTGAGTTATTTTTCTTCATCGTCGCCCTGGGAATTTCCGTTAACATCTTCATTTATACCAATGTATAGTTCAGATTAATACCAACTTAATTTCAATAGTATATAAAAAGTTTGCTCCTGATGTGCACACACACATGCGCATGCATGCAGGCATGCGTGGTGTGGACAGATGCCATGGTAGGATCACCAAGGACCCAAGGAATGCCCAGTACTACCTACAAAGAAGGGTCCCTAATTTGGAATTTCAGCCTCAAGAATTTGAGGAAATAAATTTTTGTTCTTTAAAGCCAAAACAAACAAACCCAACAACACCAAAACTTTTCTTGTTGTAACTCTGTCACCCCCTCCTGTGCGATTATTGTCACAAATTACATCTTTATACATTGTGTCCCTATCAACATAGACTTTAAATTATTGTTTTATGCAGTTGTAAATCAGATAGGAAATGAAAAAGAGTTACAAACAAAAAATACATTTATACTGCCTTTTATATTTACCTATGTAGTTACCTTTACCACAGCTCTTTATTTCCTCGTGTGGATTCAAGTTACTCTCTAGTTTCCTTTTATTTCAGCCTGAAGGACTCTCTTTAGCACTTCTTGTAGGGGCACATCTTCTAGTGACAAACTTTCTTACTTTTTATTTGAGAATGTTTTAATTTCTCCTTCATTTTTTCTTTTTTTTGTTTTAATAATATTTTATTGTGTTTTCAGTGAAAGTTACACAGTAAATAAAACCAAACCCGTTACCGGTCAAGTCGATTCCGACTCATAGTGACCCTATAGGACAGAGTAGAACGACCCCATAGGGTTTCCAAGGAGCAGCTGGTGGATTTGAATTGCTGACCTTTTGGTGAGCAGCTGAGCTCTTAACCACGATGCCACCAGGGCCACTTTAGGTTCCCGTTTAACAATTACTATAAAAATTGTTTGGTGACATTGATTACATTTTTTACAACGTGTCAATATTCCCATTAAACCCATTCTGGAAGTTTTATTTCCAGTAACGTGGTTTCCCTGTCCCCTGAATTTTTCATCTTTGCTTTTGAATAATTGTTGACCATTTGGTCTCATGTGGTTGTTGTTTTTGTGTTCTTAGGTGCCATAGAGTTGGTTCCGATTCACAGCAACCCAGTGTACAAAACAACAAAACATTGCCCGGTTCTGCACCATCCTCAAGACCATTGTTGCAGCTACTGTGTCAGTCTGTCTTGTTGAGCGTCTTTCTCTTTTTCATTGACTCCGTACTTTACCAAGCTTCATGTCCTTCTACAAGGACAGGTCCCTCCTTATAACCTGTCTAAAGTATGTGAGACAGTCTCCCATGCTTGCTTCTAAGGAGCATTCTGGCTGTAATTCTTCAAAGATAAAGTTGTACGTTCTTCTGGCGGTCCATGGTATATTCAGTATTCTTCACCAACACCATAATTCAAAGCCATCAATTCTTCAGTCTTCCTGTCTTAGTCACCTAGTGCTGCTATAACAGAAATACCACAAAGTGGATGGTTTTAACAAAGAGAAGTTTCTTTCCTTACAGTAAAGTAGGCTAAAAGTCCAAATTCAGGGTGTCAGCTCCAGGGGAAGACTTTCTCTCTCTCTTGGCCTTCTCATCAGTGTTCCCCCGGACTAGGAGCTTCTCGGCACAGGGACCCTGGTCCAAAGGACACGCTCTGCTCCCGGCACTGCTTTTTTCCTTTCTTTTTTTTTTTTAATTGAACTTTATTTATTTATTTTATTG
>NW_004443962.1:5201397-5246133 GCF_000243295.1 Trichechus manatus latirostris | reverse complement strand
CGGTTTCTCCAGTCTCCTTTAGGCCAGTAAATCTGGTCTTTTTTTTGTGAGTTCGAATTCTGTTCTACATCCTTTTACAGCTCTGTCCAGGACCCTCTATTGTGATCCCGATCAGAGCAGTCAGTGGTGGTAGCTGGGCACCATCTAGCTGTACTGGACTCAGTCTGGTGGAGGCCATGGTAGCTGTGGTCCATCAGTCCTTTGGACTGATCTTTTCCTTGTATCCCATTCTCTTCATTCTCCCTTGCTCCCGAAGGGGTGAGACCAGTGGAATATCTTAGATGGCTGCTCACATGCGTTTAAGACCCCAGATGCTATTCACCAAGGTAGAATGTAGAACATTGTCTTTATAAACTGTGTTATGCCAGTTGAGCTAGATGTTCCTTGAGATGGCAGGAGATTTTTAAAAACAGTGTGCAGAGTGGTGAAGAATTTGAGTTGCCTGATAAGCACGGTTCCCAGCTGAGGTCAAACAAGGTGACGGTCTACCTCCTTGTTTCAGCTCTCATACTGTAAACAGACTTCTTTTTGTGGTCTATTTAGTGCTGCATTTTTTGTGCTTTTTGTTTGTGATTTTGCTGTTTAAAGTGGCCCCAAGTGTAGTGCTAAAGTGCTGTCTAGTGTTTCTAAGTGCAAGAAGGCTGCGATGTCCCTTTTGGAGAAAATACATATGTTAAATAAACTTTGTTCAGGCATGAGTTATAGTGCTGTTGGCCATGAGTTCAATATTGATGAATCAACAATGTATATTAATAATGTGTCTTTAAAGAGAACACACATAAAACAAGGTTATGTATTTATCTGTTGACAAAAAATGTGATCAGAAGTTCTCAGGAACCTAGCCCTGTATTTCCTCTAGAGCAGTTCAGTGTTTGCTATTTGAGTGTTCACAGCAACTACAGAACATAAATGATGTGAATTTTGAAAACTGACTGCACTAAAATGGCTAAGACAAGGTCTTACTGGCTGTCCAATATGGTAGCTAGTAACCACATGTGGCTATTTAAATTTAAATCAATTAAAATAGAATAAAATGTAAAATTTATTTTCTCAGTTACACTAGCCACATTTCAGGTGCTTAAGTAGCCACATCTGGTGGGCAGTGGCTACTGTATTGGAGAGCACAGATACAGAACATTCCATCATCTCAGAAAGAGTTCTGTTAGACAGTGCTGGTGTACAAGGTAGAGTAACATGTAATAAAATAATGACAAAATAAGATATATGCTAATAAAGCAAATAGCAAATGCTATAGGGGAGGCCACTAATAATGGAGCAACTAGTTGTGGGTGGATATGGTTATGGGTTTGAGGAATCTGCTTCAAGAGTGAGAATCTGGGAGGTTTCTCTTCAAATTCAGCTATGTCTGTGTGGCGTTCAAGCCTCTGGCCAAGCCTTCCCACACCTTTTACCCACTTCATGTTTTCCCTATTTAGGAAAAAGGAAGTGAAAAGTTTCAGTGGTCATCGAAGAATTTCTCTGCCTTTTTCATTTCTTGTGCCAAGCACGGCTCTAAGAAGAAAGGGTATAAAGATGAATAAACCCCCGGTCCTGCCTTCTGATACTCACAGTCTGACAGGGTAGGCACACAGGCAAATACCTATTGTAGGATTGTGTAGCCGTTTCGAGACCCAGTTATTTTCTGCTTTGAATTTTTTTTATACCATGTGTTTTCATTAATGGAAGCCTGCTGAGTCATGGAGTGTGTTCTAATTTTTGGCTGGTAATAAAGATCTTGAGAAATATTATCTGGTACTACATGGTCACCACAGAACTTTTAAAGTTCTTGAATCCTGTAATTAGTGGGCGCCTGTATGTACCTCTGGACCTTGGTTTCTGATGTTTTTCGTGGTGCCTTCCATTAGGTTACATGGGGAACCTCTGGTTTTCCAACTATAACAAAACAAAACAAAACCCACCAAGGCTCCCTATCACACAGGAGACCATAAATATAAGGCTTATTTAGGGGTACAAAAGCCAAAAGAGACAAAATTTTTACCCAGTCACACTTCCTGGTTGTACTACCCCCACTTGCAAGCCTCATACCCCAGCTATTTTGCTTCAACTGGTTTCTTTCACCTGTTGCCATTATGCAAGTCTCCACTGGAGGGCAACAAATACTTGCAGTGCTAAGAGTATACTCCCAAAGAACCTGAGAGCTGGAAAAACTGGGTAGTATACCGTACGTGGAAACCCGGATGGCATAGTGGTTAAGAACTACAGCTGCTAACTAAAAGGTTGGCAGTTCGAATCTACCAGGTGCACTTTGGAAACCCTATGGGGCGGTTCTGCTATGTCTTTTAGGGTCGCTCTGAGTCAGAATTGATTCGATGGCAATGGCTTTGGTTTCTTTATACCATATGAAAGGGATAAGAAGCAAAAGTTCGGAGAAGATAAAATGCTCAACTTGGTGGGGCATCTAAGCAGGGATTTGAAGGAAACAGAAGCTAAACAAGCTAGCTGAGGGCTGGAGAGGCGGTGATCCTTTTTCTGGTATCTGTACTTACAGTTGGGCTAGCTGAGTGTGGGAGCCAAATCACGAAAGACCTTGAATGCCATGCTAGGGAGCTCGAGTTGATTTTGGAGGCCAAAAGTTTCCAGCATTTGAGGTATCTTGGAACTACAAGAAGTCTCTCTGGAATAAATAAAATAGAATGCCATTTTTAAAATAAACCATAGATCTTGATATGATTAATAGACTATAAATTCATTTAAAAATAAAATTTATAGTGTTTTCCCTTCAGCATTTAATAAATTGTTCCTTCCTTACAGATTTGAAACACTACCTTAAAAAGAGAGAAAAAAAAGAGTTTAAGATCAAAGAAATACAGTAAAGAAAAGTTGGAAAGTAGCTTATAGCGTCCCAATAATACAGGAACTGTTAACCTCCAAGGTTATAAATTGGTAGTTCCTAGTGGAGGTGCCTCTTCCACATCCCTTGACCAGGGTAGAAAATCAGAATTGGAAAGGGGGAGGACTCTGTGAAAACTGTATTCAGTATTATAATTTTATCTTTGGAAAATGGTTAAAAATGTTTTTATAATATAGACTGTAGAAAAATTTAGATAAAACATTGGCTGGTGGACATAGATTAATAAAAAGGTGGATGAAAATGTGTTAGAATTTTGGCTGGTTGCTAATGCTGTTCTAGGTGTTCAGAGCCTGGTATTGATTTGACTTGACATGGGGTGAAGGAAGCTAATGTTAATGGTGAGGATTGAGAGAGAAAGGGGGAGAGAGATTTCCCAAATAATTATGGGTATACAAGAGGTTTTTGCTGCAAGTATGCAGTGTTTCAACAAATATTTATTGAGCTTCTGTTATATGCCAAGCACTTTTCTAGGCACTGAGAATACAGTGGAATGTGAGAAAGACAAAGCCCCTACTTTTGTGGGATTTACAAGTAAGAAAATAAGTAAAATCTAACAGAGTGTGGTAAGTGCCATTTGTGGTGGAGATATTAAGACAGAGTAATGGGAATACCAGTTAATGGTTTGGAGTGGTAGGGAGAAGGGGAAGATGGGCTCGCTACTTAAGAGAGGATAGTAAGGACAGGCCTATTTGAAAAGGTCACGTTTCACTGAGACCTCAGTAGTGAGAAGGACCAACCATGCGAAGATCAGGTGAAGAGCATTCCAAACAGATGGAACAGTGAATGCAAAGTCCCTAAAGCAGAAATGAGCTTTGCGTGTGGGAGGGTTATACAGATGAGGCCAGGGAGCTAGGCAGGTGTCACGTCATGTGAGGTTGTGTAGGCCATAGTAAGGAGTTTGGATTTTGAGTGCGATTAGAAGCCATTAGAGAGTTTAAGCAGCAGGTAGTGGGGAATGATAGGTTTGCCCTTAGTCACATTCGTTTATCCATTCAGTAGTTATTTATTGCGTACCTGCTATGTGCCACACATTATAGTAAACCTAGAAGTAAAGTGGTAAGTAAAGCAGTGTCAGACAGTTTCTGCTTTCATGAAACCTGTTCAAGTAATTTGCCCTTTATTGGGTTGTCCTTTTATTACTGAATTGTAGGAATCTTTATAGGTTCTATATGTAAGTCCTATGTCAGTTTTATGTTCTGTGATTATTTCCTCTCAGTCTATGGCTTGTCTGTTTATTTTCTTAACCATGTCTTTTGATGAACAAGTTTTTGATTTTGGTGAAATCTAATTTACCATATTTTTTTAGTAGTTAACCACTTTCTTTGTCCGGTCCTAAAATGTTTCCGCATGTATAGGTATATGTATCACCTCCCGTGTTTTCTTCTAATAACTTTATGGTTTTAGGTTTTAAGTTTAGGTTCCGATGCACCGCGGTTAATTTTTATGTAAGGAGTGAGGTAGGGAGCAAAGTTATTTTTTCCCCTCACATATGGATATCCAGCTGTTCCAACATCATTTGTAGAAAAGACTTTCCTTTCTCAATTTAATTCCTTTGGCACCTTTGTAAAAATTCAGTTGACCACATACGTGTGGGTCTGTTTTTGGACTTTCGATTCTGTTATATTGATCTCTTTGTCTATTCTATGCTAATATCACAGTCTTGAATACATCTTAATGGTTTGTCTTGAAATCATTGTAAGTCCACTAGCTTTATCCTCTTTTTTCCAGATTGTTTTGGCTGTTCTAGGTCTTTTGTATTTTCATGTAAATTTTAGAATCAGCTTGCCAATCTCTATTTTTAAAGAAGCCTACTGGATTATGATTGGGATTGTGTTTAATCTTGAAATTGGGGAGAATGGACATTTTAACAATGTTAAATCTTCCAGTCCATGAACATGGTATAGCTTTTCATTTATTTAGGTCTTTAATTTTTCTCAGCAATATTTTATAATTTTTTGTATATAGCTCTTGCTTGTATTTTATTAAATGTATCTCTGAGTATTTCATATTTCTGAAACTGCTGTAAATGGAATTTTTAAAATGTTGTTTTCTAATTGCTGTTTATATATATAAATTATATATGTATAATTATGATATATATAAACAGCAAATAATATATATAAATGCAGTTGATATCTGTACACTGACCCTTGTATTCTGTGACCTTGCCAAACTCACTACTAGTTGTAGGAGCTTTTTTGTAGATTCCGTGAGATTTTCATAGACAATCATGTCTGAAAGTAGTGAGACTTTATTTCCTCTTTTTCAATCTGTATGCCATTTTTTTCTTGCCTTATTGCAGTAGCTAGGACTTCCAGTACAATGTCAAATAGGAGTAATGAGAGAGGATATCTTTGCCTTGTTCTCGATCTGGGAAGCAAGCAATTCTGTCTTTAACTGTGATGTGTGATCTCAACTATAGGGTTTTTTGTAGGTTTTATCAGGTTAAGAAAATTCCCTGCTATTCCTAGTTTGATGAGAAATTTTAATCATAAATGGATGTTGAATTTCATCAAATGCTTTCCCTTCATCTAAGGGGATGATCCTATCAGTTTTCTTCTTTATTCTATGAATAGGACCCAAACTGAAAGAGCAGCACTTATCTCGAGACATGCCAGTCTCAGGGCTACATGGTGCCATTTGAGGCTTCTCCTTGGTCATAGCATAGCTTCACTTCTGCTTACATCCCATTGGTCAAAGCAAATCTATGGTGGGACCACACCTTTCCCTCTGGGAGGGGTAGTAAAGCCACATGGCAGTAGGCAAATCTGTATGATTCTCTTAGATGGAAGATAACAAATAATTGGCATCAGTAATACAGTCTACTACAGCTGTCATTCTTAATTATGGATATAAAGTTGTGTGTGTGAGGGGGAGAGAGAGAGAGAGAGAGAGATGATATATTAAAAAGAAGAAGAAAAAGATACGGAAAGATACATCCTGAAGTGTATCTTTTTGTGTTTTCTAATTTTTATACAATAAATATATTGTTTTTATAATTAAAAAATACTCCTTTTTGAGAAGAATGTGAATTTTATCTTCAATACCGTATTTTAAGTGTAAATCCTTGTTTAGATACTCAGAATTGCTTAGCTGGAAAGAGCCAGTTGTCTATCCCGTCTGCCATTTCCTTCCGTCCACCTCACCCCCCAAGTTTATGGATGCGGAAACTGAGAATCAGAAGTGTGGAAGTGCTTTGCTCCAAGGCCACATAGACTAGTAGAAGATCCATTTAGAGCAGAACATTATCTGAGTATCAGAAAGCAAAAAGAAAGGCTCGGGAGATTAGTTTCTAAGAATCTGATGTAGTTTAAAGTAAACTTTGTAATTGTTTTAACCCAAGGAATCACTAAAATACTCTCAAAACATACCTGAAGAAATTCATTTACTCGTTTACAAATGTTTATTGGGCACCTACTGCTTTATTATTCAATCCACAACTGGGATTTTAAGTGGAATAGCAAGTATTTCTTGATTGGAAAAGATATGTATTAGGATATAGAGGATGCATCGGGATTGTAAAGAACATGTATTAGGATGTAAAGGATTATCAGGGATGTTTTTCTCAATTTCAACATCTGGGAGACCTGAATGAGCAGTAATGATACTAGCTAGGATTTATTGATGATTATAATGCATTTTACAATTCTCTGCATTTTATGTGCTCATAAGGTTTTCATTACAAGTTCATAAGGTAGGTACTATTATTATCTGCATTTTATAGTTAAGAAAATCAAGGCACAAATCGGCTAAGAAAAATGCCAAAAACTCATCTGGCCAATAAGTAGAAGAGCTACAATTTGAACTTGAGCAGTCTTGCTTCAAAGCCCATGATCTTAACTACTTTACTGAATCTATACAACAGTAGAAGACTTATAGCTCATTCTGTTTTCTAATACCATGATGCCCTCCTAATCAAGTTGAAGAGGTTAGCTCAAATATGTGCACAAGAAAGTTAATTAAACATAACAGTAAGGGGCCAAATCACATTAGGCTGTTGGTAAGCACAGATTTAATAGGTTAAATAGAACATTGTACTTTAAATCTTCAGTTTTCTTATTGTTGTATATTATAGTTTAGTAGTTACAGGCATGGGCTTTAGACTAGACTTGAGTTCAAATGCTGGCTTTACTGCTTCCCAGTTTTATGACCTTGGGCAGGTCAAAGGTCAGTAAATGGAAGCTGCTGCTTGTTGTTGATTTGGATAGCCTGTGGTGATGGCGGCGTTTCTCTCTTTTCTTGATCAGGTGGATTTGTTTAAAAAGAGCCTTCTGTTGATTCCTATTCACCTGGAAGTCCATTGGTCTCTCATTACTGTGACACTGTCTAATCGAATTATTTCATTTTATGATTCCCAAGGCATTCATTTTAAGTTTTGCGTAGAGGTAAGTTAATACACAGCTATTTTTTCCTTTCCCTTGTGGTTGACCAAATATCATCTCAGTTCTAGATAGAACAGCAGAAATCAGTACCGTACAGGAACAGTTTCTTGTCATGAAACCCACACCTAAAACCCTCTAATGTTGGCAGAGAGAAGGACTACAGAGCAGTCTTCAGGTGGCAAGAGGTGTTGTCTAAGATCTGGATCCCCGTCTGAGATACACACTCTGTTAGCACTTTATCACTTTGGTTTTTTGCTTCTCCCTTAAAACTACATCTTGGATGTGGACAGAAATTGTTTTCTTTGGTTTCCCTTAGAGCTAAAATTGGCTAGAATCTTAAAAACAACTTTAGTAGAATAAATTATGACCCGAAATATTAGTGTTCAACTAATGAGAGTTGAACAAGATGGTGGGATACAAAGGCAGCATAGAAAAATGGGTAGGTTTCCAGGTTTTTCTGCACTAGCAAGAACCAGTTAGAAAATGTAACTGAAGACAGAAGGATTCCATTTACAAAAGCAACAAAACCTCAAGAATATACACTCGCAAGAAATGTGCTAATTCTTTATAATGAAAACTCTATGAAGTTTTATTTAAGTATTTAAAGGAAATCTGAATAGGTGGAGAGAAAGGCAGACTCAATATTAGAAAGAGATCAATTCTCCCCAAACTGATATCTACCAATTTGCATCCTAATCAATTTCCCAACAGGATTGTGAATAGAACCTGATAAGCTCATCCTAAATTCACATGCAGAATTCCTGTGTGTGAACAGCAAAACAATTTTGAACTAGAAGTGAAGGAATATTTGCTGTACCAGATGTCAAAACATATCACGAAGTTTTTACAATTAAAACTATTTTTGTATTGGCTTAGGAATAGACAAATTCATTGGTGGAATAGCGTAGAGAATTCAGATATAACTCGTGTATGTGGGAACTGGTTGTTGTTAGGTGCTGTCGAGTCAGTTTTTTAACTCATAGCAACCCCATGTAACAGAGTAGAACTGCCCCCACAGGGTTTTCTAGGCTGTAATCTTTATGGGAGCAGATCACCAGGTCTTTCTCCTGAGGAGCTGCCAGGTGGGTTTAGCAGCTGAGCACCTAACTTTTGCACCACCAGGACTCCTTTGGGAAAGGACAGGCTATTTAGTTTAGGGCACTGGGAAAATTAGCTGTCCATTTGGAAAAGTATACGTCCTTACTTCATATTATTTTCAAAAACAAATTCCAGATGAAACAAAAACCTAGATGTAAAATACAAAACTGTAAAAGTATTAGAATAAGATATAGAAAATGTTATGCTCTTGGAGTGGGGAAGGCCTTCTCACATAAACCCTGAGAAGCAGAAGACATAAAGGAACAGTGGTGATTGGAACATCTCATAATTAAAACTTCTGTATGTCATAACGTTAAAAGACAAGTGGCAGACTTGGAGAAAATATTTGTGATTATATATAGACAGATGATTACTACGTAGAATATATTAAAAAAAAAAAAACCTCCTACAAATGAATAAGAAAGAAAGGACCTAGTAGAAACAAAGAATAAAACAAGTAATTTTTAGGGAAAATGCAAATAACCATTAAACACATGGTGAGACGCTCAGCCTCGCCAGAAATAAGGGAAATGCGAGTTAAAACTACACGAGACTTCCATGTTTTACCCATTATATTATCAAAAGCTTGATGGTATTCAGGTGTTTGTGGGTGTAAGGAAACAGGAGCCCTGGTGGTACAGTGGTCAAGAGCTCAGCGTGGCTGCTACCAAAAAGTCGGCAGTTCGAATCCATCAGCCACTCCTTGGAATCCCTATGGGGCAGTTCTACTATGTCCTATAGGGTTGTTATGTGTCGGAATCTACCTGACAGCAACGGGTTTGGTTTCCTGGGTTAAGGAAACAGGCATTCTCATATTTCCTGGTGGGGTGTATAAATTGATCTGGCCGTTTTGGGGGAACAGTCGGAACTCTCATCAGTTCTGAGTGCCTTGTAAATTAAGATGCATATCCTATTGCGTACCAGTTCTATTTCTTGGTACCTGCTCCAGAAAAATGCTTGCATATGCACACAGAGATAGGGCACGTACCAGGATGTTCATTGTAACATTATTTATAATAGTAAAAAATTGAAAACAACCTAAATTTAGCTCTGCCAAGAGAATAGCTAAATACCTCATAGTATATCCATACTATTATGACCATAGCAGCTAAAACCAATATAGTAAATCTCTGTATCCTAACAGGGAAAGATTCCCAAGCTATACTGAGTTTCAAAAGCAAGTTGTGGAATGATGCAGCATAATACATTTATGGAAAAAAATCCTTGTATGCATACATGTATATGTATATATATACATACATATGTGTGGGTGATGAGCCCTGGTGGCGCAGCGGTTAAGCGATTGGATGCTAACTTAAGGGTCTGCAGTTGGACCCACCAGCTGCTCCTCGGGAGAAAGATGTGGCAGTCTGCTTCTGGAAAGATTACAGCCTTGGAAACCCTGTGGGGCAGTTCTACTCTGTCTTGTACGGTTGCTGTGAGTCAGAATTGACTCGACAGCAACAGTTTTTTTTTTTTTTTAATGTATGTGTATATTTGTATCTATATACAAATATACATCTCTATATATGTGTGTGTAAATAAGTAGAAAAAGACCAGATGGATGAATTTTGACAATTTTGATATCAGCGATTACCTTTGGGTATGTGGGGAGAGGAGTGGGTGGGACCAAGTTAAAGGGATTTAGCCTTGTCTGTGATATTTTAATTTTTTACAAGGAGAATGTATTCATATATTACATGTATAATTAAAATTTAATTAAAAAGCTAAATATAAAGAAAAGTTATTATAAGGAAAATCAAGTTTTCAAAATCTAAGTCTTTGGTTCTGAGAAATCCAGAAAAACAAAAAACAAACCAATGAGGAATCCTACTGGGCCCAGAGTCCTCTTACTCCTGCCCAGAAGAGTTGATACAGTATCAGATGTAAGTTCTCGAGTTCCCTTCTCCCTGTTGCCTTGCTTAGCTCTCAGCCAACACATCCCCCCAGTTGCCAGAGCCTCTCCATACTGTCTCTTCTCTGGACAAATCTACAAAGATAGAAACAACAATATAGCTGTATCAATGCCTTCAAGAATCAGATTCTCACAGGCAGAGGAGGGCAGGAGCATCAGGAAAACAATTTCATCCAGGAAGTACTGCACCTCTGCTCTGTGCCGGGCACTGTGCTGGGTGCCCGTGAGTCAGTGGAGGGCTAGACAGACGTTTGCTTTTCTGGAGCAAATGGCTGTTGAACAAAATTTTGTTTTCTAACTCAATTCCAGATTATTTGGAACTTGGTTCTGCACGGTCATTGAAGAATTTATCTTCTGAATTTTGGCCCAGGCTCTCCTACAGAGAGTTCTCTGTACCTTTTCAGCAAAAATTATAATTGGCCTGATAATTTTGTACATTTGCAAAAAGATCCTAAGAGTAGACTTGTTTTTGGTGATAGCGAGAAGTCATTAAGAGCCGAGTGCTGTCGTTAAGACAGGTGGGCTAGGCTGTTTCTGTTTTCATGGATGTGGGGGTCATAGAAGTGGCTCTAAAGGAGTTGGGATCTATATTTCCAAAGAGCTGGCCAGAAATATTTTGAACAAACACTGAATAAGTGTTAGGCTCCATAGAACAGGAACGACAACAGCTTTATTGACTACTCTGTTGCTAGCACTGGACACACTGTAGATGCTCGGTAAAGATTTATTGACTGGGGGTGACCATTTTAAAGGACAAGCCTTTTTTTGGCTATCTTTTATTTATGAATACACATATACTTCTTATTCCAAGAACTTGAAGTTACTTGTTTGGTGAGAGAAGGGCAGCACGCAATCATACCTTGTTAATTATGAAGTATTTACTTCCACCAAATGTTTTTTCTTCCAAAGAGGTAGCTTCTCCTTCTACTCCACCTTTTAATTTAATTCATGTATCCTCTGACTTTACCCTTGATATAGAGAGAGAGAAGCACAAAGAGGTTGAAGGGCATAAGGGAAATTAGGAAACTCCAGCAGGCTTCATCTTAGTAGAGAGTTCAGCCACGGACGTGACTGTTCAGTCTCCAGAACAGGTTTGAGTATAATTTTCCAGAAACCAAATGATAACTTTACCAGCAGCCCTCAGAAATACCGACTGTGTCTAAAGCTGGAATGTTTTTCATTTAGTTTTGGTTCTTGATGATTTCTGCACGGGTTCCTCCACTCTGTTGAGCATTGGCAGCGATTAAGACCTTCTTTTTGTCTTGCCAGTGTTTTATTTACATTTCAGATGCAGCAAGTTGACTTATTGCTGGATAAGGCTGACCATCTCTTAAAAAGCTCTAATTAAGCAAATACCAGCATCCACAGTATAGGTGCATACCTGAGGACAGAAGGTCTGAGTCCTCCTTAACAATAGGAACTGAGAGGTCTGAAGTAAAGTTCCAGCTCTAAACCCTTGAGTGCATACTCTGCCTAATTATGGGGCCACAGTCTCCTCCTTTGTGTCTGTCTGCTGTGGGCAGGTTCCGTTTTTCACCAAGTGATGGAACACAGCATCTGTGTTGTGGTTTCTTTTTAACCAGAATATAAGAAAGTATTTGCTGACTGAAGCCAGAGAAAAAAATAGACCTGAATTTCTTCAGGGTTGGCAGACTGCTGTTACGAAGGTAAGTATGTGCTAACAGTGAAAACCAAGAGGATGGAGTGATCTGAGGGCTGGGTGTCTTTACGAGCGTCTGAAAACTGGCGATGAAGGTACCAGCGGGGAGCCCGAAGGCCCCAGAGAGGCGGCTCAGAACCTGCCGAAGCCTGAGTTTGGCAGGAGTCAGCATCTGGCTGCTTGACTTCCCAGTGCTTGCTGGGAACAAATGACTTCAGTCATTTCATCCCTGGGGCAGCTGCCAGTGATGTGGTTGCTGCTGCTTTTTTTTTTTTTTTGTGGCACTGCCTGTTGCCTCCTGGCTCTTATTTCTAGATGACCCACATCGGCCCAGAGAAATGCTGACATGGCTGTTTGGTTCCATGAAGGGAGCAAGGGTGCTTGGCTGCTTTCCAGGCATGTGGGGAAGACAGTGGCCTGAGTGTTTCCGTCTGAACACAGTCTGGAGGCACACTCTTGGACCCACAGACGTTAAAGCTGCACGTGGCCCAGAGTGCCTAGGCACCCAGTCCTGCCATGGGTGCCACTTCACATCTTCCTGTCGGTGTTTTAGTTTTCCAGGTGCTTTTGCACACCTCATCTCATTTGATCCTCACAGCCGGTCTGTGAGATAGGTGGGCCACTTAAGGGTGAGCATCAGCTTTATTTTATAGATGAGAAAACTGAAGCCTAGGTGGTGACCACCCCCCACCCCTCAGTTCAGGTCTTTGACCTCGGGTCTGTCTGGATCATTGACACACGTTGAAGAGCCAGGGGCTTGAAATGAGCCTTTAACCCAGACTCAGAGAATGAGACTTATTTGTTCATCCTTGAACTGAACCAGATGCTAAATCTTAAACTTCAGTTTTCTGTTTTAAATAACCCAGTGTACCAAGCTCAAACCAGAGCTGAACTTGAAAATCTTCCGAATTTTACCCAACTAGAATCTCCAGGTATTCTCAGGGACTCCCCTAAAGTTTAGTCAGGATCTTTCATATTCTCACTTCAGGCAGAATATGGTAGCCACTTCTTTTGAGAACATACTGCTTATCTTCATGATTTCTGTCAAAGAATTGGACGGATGATGTCATAGGAGATGAAAAGTGAAGAATGCTAAGCAGAATTGTTACCATCAGGTAGAGTCCAGGCATATGTTCTCCGATCCACAGTTCCAGTTCGATGCCATTGTCAGTGAATTGATAGCAAAACTAATGATCCAAATGGAAGTTTTAAAAATAGGATTTTATTTGACTTCCCACGTCTTGTATTTAGGCAACTGTTGTTCTCTAAAATGTGGTTGCCGCTGGATAGCTCTTTCCACGTGGCCAGACACCTCCATAAAACTAGAGACCTCAGATACCAGAGGTATACACCAGCTGCCCTGCACAGAGACAGCTTTCCCGCCTCTTGCACATTTTCCCATAAGTCTTTCTAGTCTGCAGAGGAGCACTCAGTCTTTGTAATGATCATTTCGTTTTTCTCTCAGTGTATTCCACAACAGAAAAATGACAGTGACTGTGGAGTCTTTGTGCTCCAGGTAAGCAAATACTGGTTCTTCAGAATTTGCAGTGTGTTAATTGAACTTGCTGGGTTTGGAGAGGAGGGAGGGAAGACCCTGTGAGGTGTACATGACACTGTACAGGCAGCAGAGGATGTGTTCTTCCTTCTGTTGTTGTCGAGAAGCGGTAGTTTCTGCATTTTTAGATCTTGAGTATCATCTGTGTCTTACCAGAAGTTATTAGTAAGCCAGACTAGAGACTGATCTGAATTTGCCCATATTGTAGACCTTTGGCATTTGCAGAATTAACTCTTCTTTGTGTCTGTCTTAACCATTGGCAAGCAACCTGCAGGTCTTTGACGTAGAGTAATTGGATTTTAAATGAGGGCCACATTCAGGAATTGCTGTCTCATGCTGTAGGTTTCCTTAGAGGTCTAAAAGGGCTGCTGAAAAATGTGTTATATATTACATTTATGAAGGAAGTTAGACTGTCTAATCCAGGAATTTAGATACTCGCAAAGACCTTAGAAGATAGGCTCACCTATGTGCCACGTGAACGTCTGGGGTCTGCTAAACAAACGCACGTTCCCACGGAGAGGCTGGGTGAGGTCGAGCTGCCTTCTCAGCAGGTCACACCTGGGGAGGAATCCACGGCTTTTCAGTGTGGGGTGGGGAGGGAGGGAAGATCCCATACATGTATCTGGAACATGACTGTAATTTGGAGGAAAATGTTTTAATACAATGTCTTTTACAACTTGGAACAAATGGTAAAATACTGCCTTAGGCCGGGTCCCCCTCTCCACATGCCGCTTACGTGTTTCTGGACCTTTGCAGTACTGCAAGTGCCTCGCCTTAGAGCAGCCTTTCCAGTTTTCACAAGAAGACATGCCCCGGGTGCGGAAGAGGATTTACAAGGAGCTGTGTGAGTGCCGGCTCATGGACTGAGACTCAGTAGGGCCTCTTGGGAAGTCTGACCAAGTTGGAGCAGGTGGTTTGTTACTTGAATCTCCAAACACTTATTTGAATTTTTACAGATATTCAGATCGGTGGCGTTGGACCACTATTGTTACCTCAAATTTGTTTTTGCCCTTATTCGTTTCTCCAGCTACCATGTACTATTTTTAATGTTCAGTTTGGTCTCATTTTTAATTTTATGAATTCCGCGCGTTCCCCCATATTTAATATTTATTATCCAAATGCATGCAGATAGAGCATGCAGTGCAGAGTATTAAAAAAAAACAAAAAAAAAAAACAAAAAAAAAAAACAAGCCTAGTATATTTGGTGCAGCTTTTGAAACTTAGTTAGAAGTGAACTGAATACAGGTTTAAAATTTAATCCCAGAACCTAAAAATGCAGGATCTGTTTTTTGATACATCATAACTCTGAAGAATCATAGATGTTCCTTGGGGGAAAAAGGGTAGCTAGGAGTGGTTTTGACAAAGCCAGTTTGTTTTTACCAGCAGCACTTTTCACTGACTTCCCTCTCTCCACCTGAGTCTTGGAGAGCAAGATGCATTCCCTTTCTAAGGGGGAGATGGGTGTGGCCGCAGGCTCCCTGGCGTGATTCCGTTAACGGGGCGCGGTTGCAGGCCCAGGGCCTGCCTTGGGAAGAGTTAAGGTATGAATGTTCTCTCATACCTTCTGGGATGAACAGACTGTATATGGCTTCAGAGTAAAGCCAGACCAGACAGTGATGAGAACCAGTTAGTTGTAGCTTGTGACTGGGCGGCCTTCAGACTTTCATTTGAAATCGGGTGTACCCATGCTGCCCTACGAGAGGGTGCTGTTGCTCTCCAACACCCAGTTCTCTGGTGAGAAAAAGACAGCAACCCTGGGGGTCCGTTATCTTAGCCAATGAGACACTGTAATCTTGGTTTTAAGAATTGTAACAAATGCCTCAATCTTACAAAGGCTTTTACTGGGACATTGAATGCCCTGGATTTTTCTGCTTTTGGCTCATTAAAAAAACTTCACATCCATCAAACTAGCAGTCAAACAAATGAGAGTTCTGCCTTTAGAGGAGTAATTTGCAAGTTGTCACCTCCCTCGTGTTGCTTCTCTGGAAGAAATTAAGATTTATCATATGCATTTCTATTTCAAGGACATTTGAAATGGTAACATTAAAAAATGAACTTTTTAAACTTCACGTATTGAAAACTGACTTCAGGTCTTTTGCAGGTTGGTGGGAAGAGAAGAAGGAAGGTAATAAAGACTTAATTCCATGGGGGCGCAGCAAACGTTAGAATCTTCTCGTGGCTCTTGCAGCCACCTGCAGGCCCTCAGGAGGCTCTGCTTGTCGCTCTGACGCTCCTGCCCAGGAGTTGTTTCCTTCTATGAACCTCATCTTCTGGGGAAAGGCAGAGGTGGCCCTGTCCCTACACTTAGCTGCATTAGAATTAAAGTAATGGATCTTGCATCTTTAATCTGCCTTTTGTAATATATTTGAAAGGAAAAGAAATAAGGAAAGATGCATGTTAGACCTACCCAGCTGTCTTTTCTGAACTGGGGGGAAAACAATTGTATATATAAGAAACTCAGAAGCTTGTACAGAAAAATACCACGTAAATGGTAGAAGATACTTGAATTTATGCCCAGTTAGGTGTGGGGTGTTGCAAATTGAAAGCTAAAATGTGCAGTTTAACTTAGCCATGAAGTGGAGCTGAGAGAAGGCTGCCTGCCGGTGGTCAAGGGTTGATTCCGAACATGTTTACATGCAGGCTTCCCGTCCCGGTCATTCCAGGCATCGACACCAGTGTTTACATTGGGAAATAGCCCCAGCACTTTCCTCTCCCGAGTCCTTCAGACTCAGACAAACTCCTTGGTAGAAAACCAGGTCAGTATTTCATATTGTGCTTCAAGTCAGTAAAAAGACTTTCTGAGATTAGAAGCACTTTATGCTGCTACAGGTAGGGAGTGTCAGCGTTAGGAAATAGGACAGTTTAAAGTGGGGTGGATGTTCTTGAGGTCTTCAGACATAATTATGCAAACATGAGGCTTTTCAACTGTGTATGCAAGACATTTGTCTCTGGTTTTTAACTTTTTTTTGGGGGGGGGGGCGGGGGTACTATACCAAAGTAGCCAGTGACTAGGCTGTCAAGTCAAAATGTCTTGTATTTTGGAGGTCTGTATCTCCTCCTCACTGATGGAACCAGGCATGCAGCAGAGACAGAATTCTGTTCTGGCAAGAATCATAACTGATGCCCAGAGCTTGACTGGCCATCTCCTGCTCTCTGAAAACGGTCCTCCTGGCAGCATCGAGGTCCACAGGATCTGTGTTGAGAGCCTTAGGGGAGTTTCCAAGTCCAGTTACTCTCTCACTTCAAGCTTCACAGGGCGCGGAGGCGCACTGCCACGTGGTTTAGGCTAAACGTGGACTATTTTAAAGGTCGGTCTAAAGTGCTTCTCTGCCATTCGTGACACTTGGTCTCAGTGGTCACTCACCACCCCTTCTGGTGATTAGGTGTAGACTCAGTCCTAGATTAGAATGTCCTGATGTTTGTAGTAGTTGCTTCCTTACAACAGTCCTTTTGAAGTAGACTCTGGGCTGTTGGTAAAAGGGACAGGCATTGCTTTACTGTCACTAGCTTGGCTCTGTTGGGTACCCACAAGGTGGGTGGGTAGATCTTAGGCTTTTGAGATTGAGTGCAGGCCTTGTACAAATTAAAAGCTACTTATGATGTGCCTTCAACAAGCCGCCCAGTCCTCTCCATCAGCAGATTTCCCCTTTATTAAATCTTTAGCCATGAGTGTAGGTTCAGTCCAACTTGTAGGTAAGTTCTCTGAAGAGTCAGAGAATCAACCTTCAGTTAACCTCTAGAAGGGAGAAGCAGCAGTTGCTGCCAATAATCCCCAAATGACTTTTTTGGCTTTGCGTTGTACTCTCTTCTTACCGTTGAATACGAGTAACACCGGTCACCGTGAATTCATAGTTGGGATAAAACAGTAATAGGCCTAACTGGGACACAGCCAGCTTAGCCTGAACTGAGCTGCCCTTTCTACAGTTGTGGTTCACTGCTTCGCTGGATTAGAAGAGGTAACCACAGCCTCTTCTGGGCGGGTCAGACCCTTCAGGCGAGAAACAATGCGTTAATAGTGTGAATTAGATACACTGATTAGCTGCTCTGCTTAATCATGTTAAGAGGCGGACTTCAATGAGTGGTTAGTAAGCACATACTTTGTTCTGTGCTTGGCTCTGCCTCCTGGCCTGTGGGTAACGAAGAGGACCTGGGGAATACCATCGGAGAAGTGCTGATTCGTATCTGGGGGCTACACAAACAGACCTAGACAAGCTGTTCACTTAAATGGTACCTGTTGGTCAGAAAAAGGAATTTATTTGAAGATTGTTATCATGTAAATTACAGTACTCAACCCTTCTAGCAAAATATTTTTTGGAAAATAAACTAAATGCCTTTATAAACTTGTGTTCTCGTGTTGAACAACATGTACTGTTTGGTATTAATTTTCCCCAGTGACATTGCTGTCACAAGGCTTGTTTATGAACAGCATTCAGAAGCGTGGCCAGTATAAGCCCCAAGCAGCCTACTCCTCGAGCAGCACCAACATGTTCTGTGTGTGTGCCCACTGCAACAGCCATTAGCCACATGTGGCCACTGAGTACCTGACATGTGGCTAGTGTGACTGAGGAATGGCTAGTGGCCACCATGTTGGGTAGCTGAGCTGGAAAAGTTTTGAATTTTTGTCATACTCTTAAAATAGTAAACATCTGTGAACAGAAGACACGCCAGGTAATGAGGTACAGGGACCTGACAAGTCTGCAGATCCCAGTCTGGCCAGACCTGACATTCACCCACATGTTCTGTACCCCAGTATTAGAATACGTCTGCATGTCCGCTTTCTCTGATTAAGGTAAGAAATAGATCAGAAATGGAGGTGAACCAGGTGTCTCTTTTCTTCCTGCTCCTAACAGAAATAGGGAAAGGGGATGCAATGAAAAGACTGTCATGTTTAACATCCTCAAACCCAAGAAATTTCAGCTGAGCTGGAAAGCAGCTCTAAGTCTCAAGTTCTGAATGTTTGCTAAACTCTTAAAATAGTAAATATCTTTGAACAGAAGACACTTCAGCTAATAAGGTGCAGTTCCTCTTAATTCAACCCCACCCCCCAATCATCTGAAACTGATGCTTTCTAGAAAACATCAATAAAGAACATTAAGTTGCTTGTCACAACTTTATCATTTTCGCAAGAACAGCCGCTGTCTCCACATGACCCTATAGGACAGAGCAGAACTGCCCCATAGGGTTTCCAAGGAGCAGCTGGTGGCTTCGAACCGCTGAACTTTTGGTTAGTAGCCGAGCTCTTAACCACCATGCCACCAGGTCTCCGTTCAGGAAGCCATCGCTAGCTCCAACTGTCAAATTAAAATGGACATGCAAATTCTGCACGTTATTCATAAATTCCCCCCAAAACTCATCACAGACGTTCCAGACTAAGGGAGCTCCAAGAGCCCACTCTAAGTAAAAGACAGGAACAGTGGGAAGTTGATCCAACTTTATTGAAACGTGACCTGTCACAGAAGAGACAATTCAAACACAAACCACTGTTTGTGGTTTTAAGGCGGGCAGAGATCTGAGTTACATTTTACTACAAAAGAATATAAAATATATTAGCTCAAACTACAGCGTAGAAATTAGAAAAATGAGTAGCATATCCTTATTAAGTTTCTTAAGCTCTTACAACTAGTTACAGCTCTTTTAAAAATTCAAATAACCAATCTGAATTTAATGAGAAAACCTGTACGTGAAAGACAGACGTTCACATTAAGGGACTTCAGCCCCAACTTTGAGAAACCAGGGAAGTTAGAAGATACTTGCCAGATGAAAATATCTCACTTGTATCTGGGACGCTTGTCTGCTTGTTTTTGTTAAACACCTTCTTGATCTTCAAGCTTTTTGAAACCTACTCTGTTCCCAAGATCACTCTGAAAATGGAAATTATAAACCTGACGGCCCTGACAGCAACCCGCATAATTTCAAGGCAGTGTTCTCACTTCACTCGTGTTCCCTGGTCTTTCATCCCACTTCCTACTGACAGTTTCCCCCTTTAGACTCTTTGAAGTTCTCGTAACACAAGGTCTTGCTTTCTTTAGCTTTTGGTATAACATTTTTATCTTTTGAAAAATGTGCTGAGTGAATCCCTTCAAGTCCTGCACCTGGATTTCCTGACGGACCACGTAAATTAGCGTGAAACCAGGTAGTGTCTCCTGGGACTGTCCAAGGCTTACTTCTGCACCAACTATTCAGGAAGGGCCCTTGACCTCTAAGTTTGCTTTCAGAGATTAGAATTTAACACAGAAAACAAATTCAGTTGTCCAACATTTGTTCCTAATTTAGAGCAAAGCTATACAACATAGCAAAACCCCATTTTATCCCATGCAAGCTTAAAAAAATTCCAGGCCCCAATGTAAATTATAACCTACTTAGACTCAAACATGGTAAAACAAACTTAAACCAGGCTTCCTAAAAAAAGTGATGTTTTTGGCTGACAGATGAATTAACATTATAGATCTAATTTGTCTCTAAGGAACACAATTTTTGACCTAGTAACAGAAAACCATCCTGGTGATCTGCCACGTGGCCAAGATTCTAAGACTGAAATTCAAGGCATTCTTTTGGATTCTGTCCTTTAATAACTTTCAGAGAGGAAAACCAGGAAGAAGCATCCAACTCAGTAGAGACGTTGATAAAAACTTGGTAAAAGTGGGTTGGTCTGCAGACTTCGGGTACCGCTCGTCGACAGATCGCACAGGCCAGAGGAGTGAGTGTCACTGATGGGGCTCTCATCACTCACTGGTTTTGTGCCAGTTTTCCGTAGCCTCCTCTCCCAGCATCATAGTCCTGCCGATACTCATCTCGTACCTTAATTGAAGACACAAGTTACGGTATAGAGAAGACTGGTGTCACAACGAGGATTCTCACCAAGATGTCAAACACCTAAGCCTTTCAGATGTAGAATGTGAGCACTCAGGCCAGACTTAAACTTTTTCTGAGCAACTGACAGAAAGCTCAACTGCTTTGCAAAATTATCCAAGACAGCCTCATGATGTTTTTACCAAAGAGTAGGCTCATATTCACCAGTGCTCAAAAATCGCACATTCCAAAGAATATGTACTTAAATTAAGCCCTTTACATAAAATGATACTTGTGAAGAGAGTGCTTCTTAGCTGAAGTAGATGCATGAGACTAAACGGGCAGCTCCTGTCCGGAGGTGAGGTGAGAAGGCAGAGAAGGTCAGGAGCTGGTTGAATGGACACCGGGAATCGGGTGGAAAGGAGGAGTGTGTTGTCACAGTATAGGGAGAGCAATTAGGGTCACATAGCGTATGTATAAATTTTTGTATAAGAGACTGACATGAAATGTAAACTCACTTAAACTACCATAAACAAAAGAAAAAAGAAAAAAAATTAAGCCCTTTATTTTAAAACGAAAACTCATTTTAATGCATTTTGCTTTTGTCCTAGACGCTCTTGCAGGTGGAAAAATACCTAGCCCCTAGTAGAGATTCAATAATCATTGCTTGTGGGAATGTAGAGAATATACCATTTCATGGTTTAAAAAAATAATTTACCAATCCCGATGGGTAGTTTTCAGATGCGGGTAAAGCCAAGGTTACTGACACAAAGTTATTTGTAATGAGTAAATACAGAGTGACAAAACGTGTGTCAGTGGGACTGGAAACCCAGATGGGCTACGCCAGAGAACTGTCCTGCTTACCTGGCCTCCAGAGCGCCCACGGCCATATTGCCTGCCCTCCTTGAAGCCTGCGTCCCAGTCTGTGCGGATGATGCGGTCATCCAGACGCGTCCCATTTATGTACCTCATGGCATTTTCTGCATCTGGCCTTGAATAGTATCTTAAGTATTAAGGAACACTATACAGCATTTCCCCAAACGTTTTTGGAAATACAGAAAGTAACATCTAAATGAAGCCGAGCTGTAAGAGTACAAAAAACAAATCCAACCAGATGGAGCCCACAGGCCTGCGTGAGGGCCAGAGGCCCTTGCTGTATTGATACATGGCTGTGTTAATCACGGAGCCGTGGTGGGGCAGTGCTTAAACATTCGGCTGCGAAAAGGTTGGCAGTTCAAATCCACCAGCCGTTGCTTGGAAACCCTATGAGGCAGTCCTACTGTCCTATAGGGTTGCTATGAGTTGGAACTGACTTGATGGCAATGGGTTTTTTGTTTTTTTTTTCCATACTGATCATATAGAGGTCTGGTGGCACAGTGGTTAAAGTGCTCAGCTGCCAACCTAAAGGTCGGCAGTTCAAACCCACCAGCTGCTCCATGGGACAAAGATGTGGTGGTCTTGCTTCCATAAAGATTTACAGCCTTGGAAACTCTATGGGGCAGTTCAACTCTGTCCTTTGGGGTTGCTATGAGTCGGAATGGACTCGACAGCAGTGAGGTTGGATTTATGTTGATCGTGACTTCCTGGATAGCCCTGTTAACAATTATTTGGTCCCACTGCTCCCACAGTCTGATATGCACAATATGTTCAGTGCAGGTTACACCACAAACTGCACACAGCCTTATCCAACAAAACAGTGACATCCAAATTGGGGTGATCATGAATTGGGATCCTGAGGATGGCACAGGGCCAGGCAGTGTTTCAGTATGTTGTACATGAGGTCACCAGGAGTCAGAGCTGACTCGACGGCAACAACAATATTCAAGAACAATCTTAATGAAAGGTCACAGTGCAGGTAAAGTTGCCACTGCATTTCATTAGAAGATTCAAAATCACCCAGGTTAGTAGTTCCAAACCTACTGTATCAGATCTACTAAATCTGTCTTGAAGGTGGTATTTTTTAAAATTTCTTCAAGCAATTATGATTATCAGCCAGGTTTAGACAATGCAGATCTAGATTTTTTTTCTGGTTTTTAATTACAGAAGTAAACACTTGCAAAAAATTTCAGTATCTAGCACCTAGATGCCTAGCAAATAGCAGGCATTTGATAATCTTTTGCTGAATTTTTAAAATGCTGGAAGGATAAATTTGTGAGCAAAAACCAGGTGGCAACGGAAGCCTCTCAGGCATTTGCCGTTATAACTGTCGATCCGACCTAGAAGGGCAAGTGTAAAACCACTCTCGTTTTCACTCTTTAAATACAAACAACAAATCATAAAATTCTCAGACTATTTACTGCATGGATTTTCTTAGTCTTTTTTCCACCCACTGTTCTCCCTGGCCCTTGTGAAGTATTTTATGCTTTTTGAACCAGAGGCAAAAGGAAAACCTGGGCAGTCTGGTCCCTTATGTCTGGAGGGAGAATGGAAGAAGCTTGCTAAGCCCAGAAATCAGATACCAAAATCAAAAGTGGGGAGCAGGGCTTCAGGTTCAAGATGATACACTGAGCACATTTCTCTACTTCTCAAGACCTCCATGAAAACAGAGAAAAGGAACAGAAACCCAAAGACTGGAGGAGACCATCAGCAGAAAAGAGAGACAAAGCTGATGGAAGAGAGCTATTGGATGAAACGAAGAGTCTGGAACATGCTGGAAGAGCTTACAGAAGTAGGAGATAGCAATCCCAGGAGACTCTTAATTCAAAGTTGAGTAAGAAGCAAGGCTGCAAACGGGATTTAATCAAAGGTCTCTCTATGTGGGCAGAAGACCTGTAAGCAGGAGGGCATTTAGCCCAAAAAAAAAAAAAGACAGGATTCTTAATGAACAGTCGGGAGGAACTGGGGCAGTGTCTTTGATGTTAGCAGGCCAAAGTAAAATCCCTTTTCATTCCAGCATATGGGGAACCCTCCCAACCCAAACTCAAGCCAACAACTTGAGAGAGAAATCCTGTGCAGGTCCACAGTCAGCTCTCTTCCCTAATTTAAAAATGGAAAACCAAGAATCAGACATTTGAGGACAATTACAGCATAAAATACACCCCAAAAAGTAGAAAACCAAACAGAACTGACACCAGAAGAAACATAATTAAGGGCACAGAAAAAAATAAAAATTTCAAAAGACACATCAGATTAGGTCTGGGAAATTTCTCAGAATGTAAAACAAAATGACCAAAAAAGAAAACACTAGTAAAAAGATCCAAAGGATAAATCCAAGAGGTCCAATATTTACAGTTTCCAGGAAGAGAATAGATGAATATGGTTTGGGTTTTTGTCTGTAAAATCAATCTATATCCGTCTACATAATGAGATACTGTACAGCCATTTAAAAAAAAAAAAAGACCTACCGATGCGGACACAGAACACTAAGATTAGCATAGGAGGTAGAGGGAGAAACAAACAGTGCATGCAGTATGCCCCTTCACATCCAAAAGATTATTTCTGGAAGGATACCCAAGAAATTGCTAACTGATTGCCTTCTGGGGAAGGGAATTAGGGGTTCGGAGTGGTATGGGGATTTTATTTTCACTACCCCTTTTGGGGCTTTTTTTTAAAACACCATGGACAAAAGATTGTTTTTCTTCAAGAATCAACCATAAAGCATGAATTACAGAAGAGAATGTAACTGTTACCAGCTTTCACAACTTGAGAGCATGGACACAAGACAGAAAGGAGGAAGCAGACAAGGGAAGGAGGCAGAGGTAAGTGTGGGGATGCTAATAAATCAATCCACTCAACAGCCAACTGTCCAGCCGGCTCTACCCCAGTTCAGCAGCTGCATCAGACATACAGGAAGGATACTCCACAAAGCAGAATCCACATGCTGTTTTCTTCATTTTATCCAAGCCCATAATGATTTTCTTTATGTCACCACTCTTGCTGAAGAGTTCATAGATTTGTTCTTCAGTGGTGTAAAAGGAAAGATTTCCAACATACAGCGTACAGCTTTTCTTCAGTAATTTTTCTTGTTCTTCATTGTCACCCTAGAATTTTGGACAGACAAAAAGTTAAGCAACACAACCTAAAAACAGTCCTGCTTAGGGGTCCTAAGTATGGTAAACACTTGCATCAGTTTTGATTTGGGAGTCAGCTTCTCTCACACCAATCCGCTGCAAATCCCGGGTAAAAACACGAGGGAAGGGAGCTGCACTCCATGAAGCACTTATGCAAAGGCCAGGCCGCTCTTCACAGAGGGTCAAGGCTCGAAAGTTACCCTGCAGGCAACCAGCCTTCTCCTGCACCCCTTCAGCACCGTATCCTTCTCTAGTGGCCCTTGAGTCAGTGTATCAGGAAGGGCTCTTTTATCCTTTGTAGTGAAAAATAAATGGGTTTCCAAAGATTAGGGTTTCCTTGAAAGCTCCCATAGAGACCATTCAAAAACAACTGCTTAGACGGTTTACATGCTCATATGTTTTTCTCAGTTTAGGAGAAAATGTAGTGATCACTAAAAACGAAAGTGATCTCACATTCTCGATGGACTTCCTAATATGGAAGACAGGATAAAGCCAGAGACAAGAGTATAACTGGGTTTCAGCAAAAACACCTGACAATCCCTGGGAACAAGATGGCTCCTCATGGGCTAGACTAGTTAACTTAATGACTTCACAGAAACCAGTGTGGCCATCTGCGGACGTTCTCTTCTCGCCTCCACATTGGGGAGGACAGTTGCTCTTTTAATAGAAGGCCTACCAGCTGACCTGCTCGCAGGCCCTCCTGACCCACGGAGGGCTCTAACATGAAGCATACACTGAGTGTGGATTTAAGATGACCCTTCTTATACCTCACAGTGGTATTCCAGCTCGGAAGGTACTAGCTGAGCAGATCCCAGAGCCCTCCATGTGTAATGCTTATCCAGTTTCCTTCACTCTGAGAATATGACCTTGCATCACTGGTCTCTGAACACTTTGCAGCACAAAGCACAAAGTAACAGGTCTCATGTGATCACAAGCAGTGGTAGATTAGAGAACTAGGGAAACCATCTACATTCACATCCAAAGGAACCCAACTGAATAAATTACAACTCATCAGTGTAAAACTACGCAGCCCCAAGAAAACTGTCCATCTGCATGCAGTGATATAGAACATCTCCGGAATACAGAGTGAAAAAAGAAAGGTACAGAACAGTGTGAAGGGTATGCTCTAAATGATATGTTTTAAAAGCATGAAGTGGTGACTCTGTCTACCTCTGGGGAGAACCAAGGGACAGCAAGTCAGACTGAATGTGTGCTGTCTCACCTAATTCTTAGAACAACTGTATAAGGTAAGTCCTAACTTATTAGCCTCACCTTACACATGAGGAAAAAGAGTGAGTAAGCTGTCCAAGTCCTAGAGCTACTCAGTAGTTCTCACTGCAATTCAAACCTAGTCTAATCTCCAATCCCACACTGCCTTAGAAAAACCACAGAAGAACAGACATTCTATGTTAACAATAGGTTTTCAGAACTTTGGAATGAGACATTAGGGAAAGTAGATGAACTTTTTATTACTGCTGTTACTGATGTGTTAAAATTACGGTCAGGAAGCAGTTTCACTTTTCTCACACATACAAGTAATGTCCAAACAAACAGCCTGTGGCTTGAGCCAACTGTGGTTTAAGTACTTACTTAAGGTATGACACAATGTGGATTCCACTTAGGGAACACTAGAAATTCTGCAGGATAGTTCTGTACTACTATCTAATTAAAGCTATAAGCTTTAAATTGCAGAGATGAATAATAGCAAAAGTCCAATTCTTTCAGTTTTAATCTTGCAGGATGGTTTCAATTCAAGATAGTTACGATGTGGAACTTTCTAAAGTTATGAGAACTGTAAAAGTGGCAGAAGTGAAAATCATGCCTAGCACAGCATAAGCATTTAAAAACTGCTGGACTGAGTGAATGAATTTAAAATCCTCCTCAATTTAGCCTCAAACAGAAGTTCCTTTTCCCTGCCCTACTAACACATTTTACACATTCTCCATGCCTGCTCTCTCCTACACATGCTCCCTCCTTCCCAGTCACAAGGGTTCTCCTTTCTCTGAATCCTCACAACCCCTCCCTTTGGGCTCAGCATGTCTGCTCTGAAGTATGAGTACTTGCTTCTATTTACAATCCCTACTAGAGGACTGTGAGCGCCTCGGGTGCAGAAACTGATTTCCCCCTCCCTGTATGGCTCAGCAGGTTTCATAACAACACCCAATAAACCCAATGAAAACCTAAATAACTGGATTAATGAAACTGTCTCCTAATGATCCTTCCCCACCCCAACCCGCCATTCCTGGCCTTTGCTGATACTGAAAAGCCCACACTGAGTATACATCTAAATTCTGCAGCCTTCTTCTCCTTCATAAATCTATTCTGACATAGCCTAAACTAAAAATTTCCTCTTCTAAAATCCAGCGATTCTCTGATCTTGACACCCACACATCCACTACCTGCCCAGCTTGGCTGGTCCACCTCCCTAGGGCTCAGGCACGGCTCAACTTTGTGTCTCCCATCCACAGCGTAGAACATGATAGGACCGTTCTACCTAATGAAGAAAAGGGGTCAAAGCGCCAAAGGGCATTGTCTCCCTGATCGAATTTTAAAAAGCAAGCAAGCCCTGGTACCTGGGTAAGGAAGGCGCGCCTCCACATACTCCAGAGTTAAACGGGCAGCCCTGCCCCTCATCTCAAAATCACCTCCCCGAGGCACAGGCCCTGAAAATGGGAACCACCACTCCTACTGCCGACCACTACTACTAATACTGCTACTGTCAATGTCACCACTGCCACTAGTACGGCCCAAACACTCCTGCATGGGCCCGGGGACAGGGAGGGCTGCAAGGGAATGGGAAAACGAGCCTCAAACTCCCTTTTTAGCGAGGAAGTGGCTTCGGTGAAACACAAACACCCTTCCAGCACCCATACCCTGCTTCCCCGGGCGGCACTGCGGCCGCATTTCGCGTCGCGCGACACTAGCAGGATAAGAGACGGCACAATGATAAGAGCAAACAGTTTCTTAGCTTTCGGCCTTTGGGCGGCGCGGGCTCCCTCACCCGGAAGTGTTGATCCCGGTACTGGCTCAGCTCTACGTAGGAGTCACTGCGCAGCGCCTTCAGGAGGCCACCGGACATAGTGCGGAGGTGGACGGGGACACCGCGACTCCGGGAACAATGAGGCTGCGGCGGCAGCGGTGGCGGAACCGGAAACGCACGGAGGAGGCCGCAGGAAGCAGAGAAAGCGGGAATCCTTGGGCCTAATCAGAGCGCGGCAGTGTCGTCATCAGGCGGCGCGGGCGCAGAAGCGGTCCGCTCTCGGGCGCCGCCGATCAGAAGGTTAGAGCGGTGTGCCCCGGGTTCCGGAGCGCTCCCGGGAGGATGGTGTTTCGGCGGCTGCTTGCCGCCCTGCTGCACAGCCCGCAGCTGGTTGAGCGTCTCTCCGAGTCGCGGCCCATCCGGCGTGCGGCACAGCTCACGGCCTTCGCGCTGCTGCAGGCCCAGCTGCGCGGGAAGGATGCGGCCCGCCGCCTGCGGGGGATCGCGGCCGGGCCCGCGGGCTCCCTGTGCCGCCGCGCTGCCCGCTTCAGAGACACCTTCAACCAGGAGCTGCGCCGCGGCCTCCGGGACCGCCCGGGGTCACCACCAGGTAGCCAGAGGCGTTCGGGCGCGGACCCTTAAACCCCGGTTGGGCCGGGCCAGGGCCGTCAGCGCCCCCTTCTGGACTCTCCACCGGTCTCGGCGTTGAGGGGTCATTCCGGGCACGGCGCGCGGTTCCGAATCCTGACTCCGATTGTCGGCCTACAGAAGCCCTACTCATAAGAGAACCCAGACCAAACCGACAGCCTCTTTGAAGATCTGTGATCGAGTGATCGGACAGGCACAGTATGGAGACAGACGCCGAAGCCCGACGGAGATAAAGATCCGTGGACCGAACCACAGCCCTAAAGAGATCTTGCCCACTGCGAATGGGACCAGAACTCTTGATAGATGCTGCTGCCTCTGCCCTGATAGAGCTCTGCTTGCGGGGAAGACCATCGATGAAAAGACAACCCCGCAGCTGCCAAATTTCTCTGATTAAATGTGTGAGCTGATTAATGGGTCTGAGTGTGGTACTTCTCAGGCAAGATGGATTAGGAATCCTGGGGACTATAGGCCCATGGTAATAATAGCGAACATATCGAGTGCTTCCCCTCTTCTGGCACTTGCTGATTGCACTCTGTGTGAGATATCTTCTTTACTCCCTGCACTGTCGTAAGAGGAAGTGATTACTTAAGTTGCCCAAGGCCTTACAGAGTGGGACATGAACACAGGCATTTGACTCCTGGGCCTAAGTTCTTAATCACCATGTATGCAGCATTTACCCTGATTCTGGATGCTGCCTCCCCCCCATCACCGACCAGGCGTTAGGATAATGGCCCACCATGGAACAAACTACCTGTGTTCCTAGTTCCCATTTTAGAGGATCTGGGATACAAACTAAGGAAGGTTATGGTCCAGCTAATGAACCCATGGTTAGGAAATCTATTATATAAAGAAATGCCCTGTCATTTGAGGTTCCTGGTTAAATTTGATTGTCTCTAATTAAGCTACACAGTTAATCATGTAATCTAGAAGGTTTGAAGCCACAGGAAAGGCAGAATTTATACCCTGGCTTTTCTGACAGTCATGGAGAATGAGCTGGATAGCTCCTAGACACCTACCCCGGAGGGTTCAAGCTCATGCTCATTCACTGCAGGGGCGAAGCAATGAATGTTGAGGGGCCTATGGCAAGCTGGAGAGCCCCTAACCCATCTGGAGGGGTAGCAGTTACTCCATGCCAGCTGGTTTTACTGTGTGGGACTGTACCCTGGTGGTGCTGGATCTTCTAATTGTTCAGAACTTGGAAATTTCATTGTCTACGAGAAATCTGGTTTTTTAAAGTGTTAACAGGCCTAACAAAATGGCTATGGGCTACCATTTTCCTAACTCAGCTCCGGCCCTGTGCTTCCTTGAAAAATGGTGTTACACGGTATTTGGGTATAAAGGCTTCCTAGCCATGTGTTATATTGTTTTTGTGCAGGTAGCCCTGTTTACTTTTCATTTTTATAGTTCTCCTGCGTCAGTGTCAGTCTGGAAACTTTTCCTAAGAATAGGACCCTTCTCGCCACCTTCCTTATTATTAAGGGGTGAGTCATGGTCTGCCGCCTCTGAAACCAACAACAGATCCTCCTCCCACAGATACCCTCCCACACCTGCATCAGGCCAGTTCTGCAGATAGACCCAGTGTGATTGCTTTGCAGGGCACTGAAAAGATGCCCCTCAAATAATGCTGCCTGCACCTACTGGAATAGCTGTCTGTCCTTTTTTTCTCTGAGCACTAGCTGGCCTGCCCACAGGGTGTATTTTCTATAGCCTTGCTTCTGTTCCTGGCCAGACGACATGGTTCAGGGTGGACTAATGAGATGCAAATGCCTAGGACTTTGGGCTCAAGACAAAGAATTGCTGGTAACCCTATTAGTAGCTGTGACCCAAAGAGAATGTCCCAAATAGTCTGCTGCCAAGGGACTCTGACTGTGTCCTTTTCCAGTGTTGCTTGTACGACTCTAAAATCTGGGCGATAACAGTATCCCTACAATAAAAGCTTTCCCTCCCCCAGGTTAGTGCTGTTACTTGTAACCCAAAGAGCATTAACTAAACTAGTAAACATTTTACTGTGAAGATGAGGCATAAATTGAAAAGATGCCTGAAAAAGAGTAGAAATAATAAACCACTTAAAGTGGAACTGTCAGTGAAAGCAGAGGGATCCTTAGGGTGCTGGCTATTTGATAGGTAAGGGTGACAGAGGAACTTAGCAGTCAAAAGTTTCCATTTTGCCAAAATTAGCCCTGTTTCCTTTAACCTGAGAAGGTCAAAGGAGCTATTCAAGGTCCTGCCCCATCCATGTTTGAAAGGAACGTATTTTCAGGCTATAAATACACAGTTGTTATTTCTACTGAGGATGGAGAAACTGGCTCGTCGGTCATCCTTGTGAGCTGGCATCTCACCCTCCAGTCCCCTATTAGAGGTGATGCTATTAAATGTTCTCTGAGGCCAGAGGTCCCCCACTCCTAACGGCCAAAGTCCTGGTCTGTCCTCCTGTCGAAGGGCTTTCAGATCCCCCCTTTCCACAGCCAGCAGGGTTCTCCTTGGAGCCTGAGAACCTCTTTGGTCTCTGGATGAGTATTAGCCGTCCCCAGCCAGGCCCCCACCCCCACCATGAACAAGCATACTCGCTGTGAAGTCTCTTACTCGACCGATGACCGATGAGGACAGAAGGGGAAGTAGGGCAGCAAGCAGTGAAGCTTCCAGACACAAACTGGCTGCTTGGTAAGGAAGGGAAGCAAAAGAAGGGGCAGTTCTTTATTTTCCCTGGAGGAAGCAGACAAGAACTAAGTTTCCTCAATTTTTGTAGAAGGGATCTGAGAGCACATGGAGAAAATCTGGTCCTTTCTGCTGCAGCCCGAGGTGATGTGGGCCACCCCTGCCCGCAGTGGCCTGCCATTGCCGCAGTTACTCTATTCCTGAAGAAGCAGGCTTCTTCCCACCACCTCCAGCGGCAGCAGTTCCCCAGCGTGCCTTTTTAAGCTCTTCCAAGCCCTGCCAGGTGAAGCAGGGAAGCAACTCACCCCTTCATGCTACAGAGAGATACCAGGATACCAGCACTTTATTTATTTCTTAGAGCTCAGGGACCGCCACAATTCCCACTACACCAAAAATTCCTGCAGGGAATTGCGAGGTTGTGGACCCAAGTAGGGTGGGGGGAACAAGAGTCCCAAGAAACCCAGAGGAGAGTTTGGGTCCCAGAGTCCAGAGTGTCTCCAAGGTGGCACTTGGCCTTTACCTGTTGTGCAGAAAGCTGTCTTTGGCTGCAAAGTGAACAGCTGCTCGCCACATGCCATACAGGATGCTAAGCACTAGGGGTATGAAGACAAAGCAGAGGCTCACGGCGTAAGACACAAGAACAATGCAGTGTTATGAATGGTACCATAGAGTTCACAGGAGGGAAAGGTCCTGCGGTGTGCTAGAGCAGCTCACACTGGCTCATGAGAGCCGACTAATGGCATCTTGTCCCAACTCCGAGTTCAGTGACATCATGTTGGCAGCTTGAACGTGGTCACGGTGGGAGTATTTACACCACAGACATTGGCCAACGCTACAAATCAGAGCTTTTTTTTTTTTCACCCCAGAGAGTGGGTTGTTCAATATTTACCAGCACGCCACCGACTTTCCTCTTCCTCAATGGCACTGGGGTTATGAGGAGGCTGTGTGCCTCAGAGCCACAGAGCAGCATGCCTGCGAGCAGTGTGGTTTTAAGGTGACGCAGGGCTTTAGCCAGGAGGCAGAACTAGAACCGTGTGCTCAGGTTTGGTTATTTGCATAGATTTGGGCTCCTGCTCCACGCTGACCTCCAGGTCACTGACCTCTGTGGCCTGGGTGCCTCGTGTTCTCACTGGGGATGGGAGGGGTGTGGGGGAGAGGGTCAGGGCAGGCTTAGTGGTACCGTAGCTCCTCACGCTCCTGTGGTCCGGGTGGAAGTACCCTGTGTGGTGGCAAGCAACTTGCCAGGATGTGGTGGCTCCCACCAGAGCAGCAGGTATTGGTTTTGCATGGAGTTTGCTCTCCATCCTGTGAAGAGAGGTTTCAGACAGGGGCTCTGAGCTTGGAGTGGCCAGCCACACTTAAGAAAAGGCCCCTCAGAGGGCCAGGCTGTGGTTCGGGGCCCTCAGATCCTGACTGAGCCTTGCACTTTCTCCGTGCCTAGGGGAGAGGGCTGAGAGGGCCGAGACAGCATTGCTGGGGAGGGAACATCCGGGCTCCTAACCTGGGAAGACGATTTTCAAAAGGTGAGGTGTAGAAGTGGCTGGAGACTTCCCACCGCCTCTGTCGGGGCAGGATAGCAAAGGGTGAGGAGAAAAGATCCAGAATGATCTGTCTTGGTAACAACCAAACACTGAGACAGCAGGCATCAAAGTGCCTTTAGATACAAAACACCCCCACGTCCATGCTTAAGGAGCTTTGTGAGGGACATGCCTACCTGGCCAGAGGCCACGTGCTGCGGAACCCAGGAATGCCAGGGATAGCCACAGACACCTCAGAGGTCCAGTGACCCAGTGTGTAGCTGGGAAACAGGCTGGGTGAGAGCACAGGGCTTGCTCAAGGTCACACCACCAGAGAATGGCAGACCAGGGACGAGAACTCAGCCCCCTGCATCTGAGTCACATGCTGTCTCTACTTTACCACACTGCCTTCCAGGCATCCAGGAAGCCAGAGGGCTGTCATGCGCAGAGGTAAGGCATCGAGGAAGGTCTGGGGGAGGTCACTTAGGAATGTCATTAGCAGATCATCTCTTTTCACAACAGGTGCTTTGATACATTTAACACATCACAGTGGCTGGAGGGAGCAGGGCAGGGACAGACACGAGGTGCCATTGGTTACACCAGGATCCTTTGGCGACCTTGGCATCAGGACCGTGATGGGTCAGATCTTTGGTCTCTGAGGGAAGAGAGGACAGCTCACCCAAAAGGCAGAGCAGCCAACAGCTGTGCCCAGGAGCAGCAGTGGTGCAAATCGTTGAAGGGAAAGGAAAGGAAGAGAACCAGGGCCTGTCCAGCCCTGCTGCCCCTGCAGAAGGCGGAGAGGCAGATTCTACGGCTGGATTGTGGGCAGTGGCTGCTCCGTCACAGCATCAGCCTTCTCCCACAGCTCCACGATGTGGAGGCTGAGGTGGTCCCTCCACGCCCCACTCAGCAGGGAGGACAGGGCTGGTGGGTCCTCCATGGTCAGGTGGGGAAACACTAGCATCTCATTCTTGAGGGGGAAGCCACACTTCTCCATGGCAGGTCTGGTGGTGCCAGGGGTCACCACAAACAGGCGGCAGAGCCACGGCCCACCAGCTGCCTGGCAGGCTGGCTGTGTGGCGAAGCTGTTCAGGGCTTGGCACAGGATCCAGTCCTCCGTCCCAGCCATGTCCACCACCTCCACGGGTGACCCCAGGCCTGGGAGGCGCAGGAGGTGCCGGGGGGGCATGTAGGTGTGGGCGAAGAGCAGTGTATAGTGGGTATTTACACCTGGGAGCACAGGTGCGTGGACTACCTGCTCCAGGTGCCCCAGGCCAGGTACTAGGCCCCCCTGGTGCAGGCAGCCGAAGAAGAGGGCCCCCAGGACATTGAAGAGGACCAGGGTGCCCTTCCAGGGCACAGGCTGAGTCCGACGACTACAAAGCAAGACTAGGGGTACCAGGAGGGGGATCAGGAACCGGGCCTCCTGGTGGCTAAAGGCAGATAGCAGGGCCAGCGGTGTGAAATAGAGGAGAAGGAGGTAAGACCTGGGGCTGGACAGCAGGCTGCGGGCACCCAGCACCCTCAGGAAGCCCGTCTGCGCAAAGGCCCACGGGCCAGCTTGCAGCTGCTGCCACATAGCCTGCAGGGCCTGGGCGTGCAGCGGCCCGAAGAGCAGGAAGCCATTGACCGCCAGGTGGGTGAGCCGCACATGCGTTCCGTGCCTGGCCAGGTTCTGGGGGTCCAGGTTGTAGCGCAGGAAGTTGGCAGGCGTCAGGACCAGTGCACTGGCCCTCGATGGGCTGGAGAAGTACCAGCTGTCTACGGCCACAAACCCTGCTGCAGTGAGGGCTGCCCCCGGGAGCAGCGCCAGGGCCTCACGAGCCAGTGACCTGAAGCCAGGGTTCGGGGCTCCACCAACGCCCCAGAGGAAGAGGGGGACCAGAGCAAAAGCCAGAAAGGTGGGCCGGTTGAAGAAGCCAGCAGCCACCACGCCTCCAAGAAGCCAGCTGTGCCACCAGGGGCCTGAAGCAGGCCTCTTGGGTGTGGGGCTCCCCGCTACGCGGGGGGATACCAGCACCAGCAGCCACACGAAAAGCAGTCCCTCAATGGTGTTGGAGAAGGTCCTTGTGTAGAAGACCAGAGTGACGTAGGAGCCAGCCAGGAGGGCCAGCGCGGTCCAGCGCTCCGCCCCCCACAGCGGGGCCAGGTGGTACACGGCGCCATCCAGGGCAAAGGAGAGGGCGGTGAGGAGGAGCCGGGGCCCCACCAGCAGCATGTAGCCACTCACCGGGCCAGGCCACGGCCCCAGCTGTTCCCAGAGCCTGAGCAGCCAGAAGACAGAGCCCGAGGTCAGCAGCGGGAAGACCACCGTGCGGCATGAGCTGCTCGGCCCAAACTCCCACGGTCTTGCGGCCTCCATGCCCAAGATGTCTTCTGCAGAGAGACAGGCAGAGGTGAGCCAGTACCAAGCTCAGGGCATGTGGGAGGCAGAATTCTAGGATGGCCTCCAAGATTTCCCACCCCCTCTAGTGACCAAAACAAAAAAAACCAAGCCCATTGTCATCAAGTTGATTCTGACTCATGGCAACCCCATGTGTTACAGAGTAGAACTGCTCCACAGGGTTTTCTAGGCTTTACAGAACAAGGAGCCCTGTGGCACAATGGCTAAGCATTCGGGTGCTAACTGAAAGGTTGGAGGTTTGAACCTACCCAGCAGCTCCGTGGGAGAAAGACCTGGTGATCTTCTCCTGGAAAGATTACAGCCTAGAAAACCCTATGGAGCAGTTCTCCTCTGTCACATGAGGTCACTATGAGTTGAAATCGACTCAACAGCACCTAACAACAATCTTTATGGAACCAGATCACCAGGCCTTTCTTCCAGGGTGCCACTGGGCGGGTTCAAAGTGCCAACCTTTAGGTTAGTAACTAGCGCGAACCATTTGCACCATCCAGGCACCCTTCCCTAGTGTGCACGCCCTGCATAATCCCTGGGACTGTGAGTACGATGGCTTTCTCTCCCATAATCAGGGTATGTCGCAGGTAACAGCTGACCTTAAGATAGAGAGATTACCCGGTGAGCCTGGCTTAAGCACAAGGAGGATTCGATGTGTCCTTGGAGGCTTGAAAAGGAGGAGGCCACTGGCAAGAATGCAGGCAGCCTCTAGGAACTGAGAGCACCCCCAAGCAAGGAAATGGGATCCGAGTCCCATAGCTGCAAGGAGCTAAATTCTGCTAACAAGAATGAGCTAGGATGCCGATTTTCCCTGAAGCATCCAGACAAGAGCTCAGCCCAGCCTATAGCTTGGTTTCTGCTTTGTGATATGCTGAGCAGAGAGAGAGCCGAGCTTCGCCATGCTAGCCTATAGCACTGGGTGCCAACATGGGGGTGGGGCTTTAAACTGCTAAGTTTATGATGCTTTATTATGCAGCACAGAAATGATGCATAGGAGCTGAGCCCTTCAGAGGCCCCACCTTGTGCAGTGGGCAGGAGGAGCCACACCTGGGAGATGAGGTGACAACGTGCCCTAGACAGGGTGTGTGGGGAGGGACAGGGTGAGGCTCAATCCTTCTCCTCAGAGTTCTAAGATCTCAAAATTCAGATGCAAAAACCCATCCCACTGATAATGACTGTGATCAGGAGAGGAGGCGTGAGAATGGGGGATGGGAACGAGCAACAAAGCTTATGATCAAAGGGGACTTTCGTTGATAGTTTAACGTTTTATAAGAAGAATATTTTCAAGCAGTACTTATGTAATTAAAAAAACAAACAAACCAAAAAAAAAACTAGCCGCCTGGGGCTGGTCTGGGACCCTGTGCCCCAACATCCCAGAGCGCAGAGCGGTGGAGACGGGGCGGGGGGGGGCCTTAGGGAAACAAATTCTTAGTTTCTGCAGCTCAGCTCCAAGCCCCACTGTCTACAACATCTCATCCTGGTAGTTTGGAGCTAATTCTGCCACCAGGGACTCACTCTCAGTCCTCTATTTTGTCTATGTCAGAAGGTGAAAAGGAAACAGAATATCGAGGATCAGCTTGATCTGGCTGCTTTTTACTGGCTCAGGTTAAAAACTATATATACGTGAAAAAGAAGACCGGACTTTTGAGCTTAAAAATCAAATCCATCTGTTGAGCCCTGTGGCAAAGATATCTGGGTATCTCCCTGTGGTGAAATGAGTTCCTTTATGTGGCCTTTCGCCTTGGGTCTTTGGGAAAACAGCTTGAGAGATTTTTCCTCTAAACCCTGAGGAGTTACCTTTGCCTTAGTTTTCTACCATACAGGGTTTGTTACTTTTGTCCAGGTTGATCCGACATTTCTTGGGTAAGCTGTAAACAACTCGGTTTGATACCTTTTTTCGGCCCTGGGCTGCAGCCTGCCCTGTTATTAGTGTGCACCTTGCAGGGATTGGTCAATATACTACGCAAATGAAGTGTCTGTAGCCTACTATGCAAATGAAGTGTCTGTGGGGCGAGGGGATTTGTCAGTTTTTACTCCCCGCTCCCCTCCCCCAGGGACCATGCCTTGAAATTGACAAACAATTGTGTATATATGCAGCCAATGCCACACAGGTTTTTGACACAGAAAGAAGCAGGAAAAGAAGCAGCAGGAAGAAAGAAGACAGAAAACAGAAGAAGCAGAGAGAGGGAGCGGAGGCAAGGAACCAATTAAAAGAGCTGTAACATGGGGCAAGGGCAATAACACTGAAGACAGCGAGTGGCCCAGAAGGGGCCCAGTGGCAGAGCCAGAGCTGACAGGCCTGGAAGGGGTTCTGCAGCAGTCAGTGGTGACAGATGTCAGGGTTGAGAGGAGCCTGTCCTCAGGGGGCCCAGAGGAGGCCTGCAAGGCTGAGAGGAGCTGAGAGAGCTGTCCTACACTGAAGAAAGGAGACTCTGCCTACCTGCTTCCTGATCCTGGTCCTGAGTTGTAACCTGTTGATCCTGATCCTGAGTTGTACCCTGTTCCTTAATAAACCACTTATCTGTAAGTATGGTCTGTGAGTTCTGTGTGGACATTGCAATGGATTATCGAACCCAGAAGAGAAGTAGAGAGTGCCATTTCGCACACCCGAATATCCATCCTCCCCTCTTCCTTCGTCATAGAATCCCTCTCTTTAGTTTGGCACTTGGTTAGGTGTAAAGACTACATTTCTCAACTTCCCTTGCAGCTAGGTGTGGTCATGTGATATATTCTGGCCAATGGGATGTGTCATGGATTGAATTGGATCCCCCAAAAATATGTGTATCGATTTGGCTAGGCCATTAGTCCCAGTATTGTGTGACTGTCCACCATTTTGTCATCTGATGTGATTTTCCTGTGTGTTGTAAAACCTATCTCTATGATGCTGATGAGGTGGGATTAGTGGCATTTATGTTAACGAGGCAGGACTCAATCTACAAGATTAGACTGGGTCTTAAATCAATCTCTTCTGAGATATAAAAGAGAGACGCGAGCAGAAAGACACGGGGACCTCATACTACCAAGAAACAAGAGCCAGGAGAATAGCACGTCCTTTGGACCTGGGGTCTCTGTGCTGAGAAGCTCATAGACCAGGGGAGGATTGAATGACAAGGACGTTCCTCCAGAGCCAACAGAGAGAAGAAAGCCTTCTCCTGGAGCTGACACCCTGAATTTGGACTTGTAGCCTCCTAGACTGTGAGAGAATAAATTTCTCTTTGTTAAAGCCATCCACTTGTGGTATTTCTGTTATAGCAGCACTAGATAACTAAGACAGGATGTAAGTGGGAGGAAAGCACGTGACTTTCAAAAAATGATCTTAAAGGGAGCAGGCATGCTCATTTCCTTCCTGTTGTCTGGAAAGCAGACTTGATGGCTAGAGCCCCTCCACCCCAGCCATACTGAACCATGAGGAAGATGCCATGCACTCACAGCATCTAAAAAGTCTCTAGGCCCCCAAAACTATCCTTATGATGTGCCATATACCCCCTTAGCAGTTAAGTTTTAAAAAGTGAGCATCCCAGATCTGAGTTCCCTCATCCTTCATATCAACCTACATTATTTGAGACCACAGCCTTGTGTAAACTCCCCCAGCCTTTGGGGAGGCACAACTCTAAGATTCCCTCCACTGAGAAGTCCAATGCAGCTTTCTTTCTCAATGACTCATACTGTTGGCCCAAGCAGGCAGCAACTATTAATACAAACACTGTGCAGATGCCAAACCCACACAACTGTGGCAACTGGCAGGGGCCAGGGCTCAGAAGGTCAGTGCCATCACTCAGGAAGGTGTGAAGTCCCCACTCCCAAGTCTTATCCCAGAGAGGCTCTGGCTTTGCTCGTGCATTTACTGCCCATGTGCACAGACATACTTCTTCCTCCCCACTCAACATCCAGAGAGCAACACAGCCAGACTTTGCTGCAGCCTATCTTGATTACCCCTGGGGAGCTTCACCTGCCATGACCTCAGGTGACTGGAAAAATTCATCGGGGTGCACATAGCCTGTCTGTGGAAGGAGACACCACACCACGCGGAGCAGGCTCAGGCTGCCCCAGAGCACCCTGGTAACCATCTTCAGATCAAATTGCTGCTAAGACACCGCGCCAAGAGCCTGGAATGACTTCCCAGCTGCCGCAGATGCTATTCTGGGGCCACACATCTGTGCCTGCCAAGGATAATATTTGTTAGTTATTATAATGTAAATGACAATATGTTCAACTGTTGAAACAAACTCAGGATGGGTGTACTTATAGTAATAATGATTAAAATAAAAGCTGCTATTTACCCAGTGCCTGCTACATGCCAGGCACTTTACATGCATATCTTATTTAATCCTTGCCACAATTTACAGATGGAGAAAGTGAGGCCTCTGTTGAGTAACCTGTCTATATCTCAGAACTACGAGTGACGGAACTGGGATTCAAACCTAGCTCTGTCCAACCCCAAAACCAACACTGCTTCCTCCATGTCATGCCGTCCCTTTCACAGCTCTTGCCTGTCCCAATTCCTTGCCCTCTGTTCCTAGACCCTGGGGTTTCTCATGTGATGTTGGTCCAGGGAAAGGAGTGGCTTCCTGATGACCTCTGAGAGAAGAGGGAGTCGGGGTCCAGTCCAAAAGGATTGGAGGAAGGCTTAGCTGCTTTGCCCTCCAGGGTCTGCAGCAGGGCCAGACAGGGCAACCACGCTCACTGGCTTCAGATCTTTGGCACTGATGACTCCACTTGGCTATTTTTGGAAAGCAATTCTGTTCCTTGGCTTCCATATTGAATGGAAGCAACTTGGCAGTGGCTCAGCCTGGCTTGTACTCTCCAGCCTCCCAACCCCCCTGCTTCTGGCTTTCTCTGGGAGGCTCTTTTCCTGCTAGTTCCCCTCACTTTCTCCAAAGCTCTCTCACCTGTACCCTATCTAGAGGAGCTAGTGGGACACCCACTGTTAGAGTGGGTTTTGAGAGGAGAAAGGAAATGAAACCACCATCACATCAATTTAGCTTCACTTAAAACATACTGAATGGTCCTTGGGTAGCACAAATGGTTTGCACTTGACTACTAACTGAAGGGTTGGTGATTCCAACCCACTCGGAGGCATCGTGGAAGAAAGGACCGGTGACCTGCTTCCATAAAGATTAAAGCCGAGAAAATCTTGTGGCGTGGTTGTACTCTGTAACACACGGGGTCACCATGAGTCAGAATAGACTTCAAGGCAATGGGTTTGGTTTGGTTTGGACAACATATTGAACCTTGATATTGGTCTTGATTGGCCTTAATCTCTTTCTCTTACTTTCATTCCTTCTTTTTAAAGAAAGGTTGAAAAAAAAAAAAAGGAAGCTTTGACTAAAAGAGATTTAGGCAATTGTTGGTTAATCTTATTTATACAAAACCCATTTGGACTTTGTGCCCTGAAGGAACTTTTGGTTCTGGATGGCATACTCTCGAAGTCTGCCTCGTGTGTCCTGCTGCCACAGGGGACTTGGCACAGGGCGGCCGGAGGGTGAGAGCTGGTCAGGATGGGCAAGGGCAGCCCCAGCCCAGCGCTGCACAGACCATCATCTGGTGCCAGGTGCTGCCAGATGTTAAGGGGCTTGTCCTTTTCATTGTCTGCTATTCATAATCAGTGGTACCCACATCGTGATGTGGGAGTGGCCAAAAGGGCATAAAATTTATAATAAAAAAAAACCAAACCCACTGCTGTCAAGTCGATTCCAACTCATTGCAACACTATAGGACGGAGTAGAACTGCCCCATAGGGTTTCCAAGGCTGAAAATCTTTACGGAAGTAGACTGCCACATCTTTCTCCCACAGAGCAGCTGGTAGGTTTGAACCACCAACCTTTCTTTCGGTTAGCAGCCAAGCTCTTAGCAACTGCACCACCAGAGCTCCTGATAACATGTGTATATGGAGAAATATACCTGTTATGAATTGTGTCCCCCCAAAAATATGTATTGTAAATCCTAACCTCTATGCCTATGGTTATAATCCCATTTGGGAAGGGATTGTCTTTGTCATGTTAATGAGGCAAGATTAGTGGAGGGTGTATTTCGAGTCAATCTCTTTTCAGACATAAAAGAGATCAAACAAGCGAGCAGAGACAGATGGGGTAAGATAGATGCCAAGACAATGGAGAACTCTAAGGAACCAGGAAGCAGAAGCTGAAGAGACAAGGACCTTCCTCCAGAGCCACCAGAGAGAGAAAGCCTTCCCTTACAGCCGGTGCTCTGAATTTGGACTTCTAGCCTCCTAAACCATGAGAAAAGAAACTTTTGTTTGTTAAAGCCACGCACCTGTGGTATTTCTGTTATAGCAGCACTAGGTAACTAAGACAAAACCTAAAGACGGAATCGTCCTGGAGACACATTCTCAGTTCTAATGAATGAGATGCAAATGGAAATGAATGTCAGGACTGACTACATACCTAATAACTAGCAAACAAACAAACAAAACCTGCCAACACTTGATGCTAACAGAGCAGTGGAGAAAGACGTACATAACCACACGGCCGCATCGGAGACTATTCCACTCCAGGGTGAAATCTGACAGTCATGCAATAAACCTACCTTTCCGTGGCAATCTCATTTTCTTACACTCAAAGGCAATGAAAGTTGTCAGAAATCCAATTTCTAGGGCTCCATCCCAGAACTATCGAGTCAGAAACTCTAGCACTCTAGTGGATGGGGCCAGCAGCGTATGTTTTAACAAGCCCTTCTGGTGATTTTTTATTTTTTTCCTGGTGATTCTGGTGCACAATAAAGCTTGAGAACTACTGTCCTAAGGAAACAATTGGGGAAAAAAATTAATAAATTAGTTAAAGATACACATAAAAAACTGGAAAGCATACAAAAGCCCCAGAGTCATAGAGTATTTAAGTGAACAGTGGCAAGAAAATATAAAGTTATGATTGCCAATATACAAAACACATACATGAACAAACGTTAAGAAGCAGAAAACAAAAAAGCTGTATGAGCTTATTAGAAACTTCCTAATAAGTATACATAAGCTGGAGCCCGGCTGACACAGTGGTTAATAGCTCAGCTGCTAACCAAAAGGTCAGCAGTTTGAATCCACCAGCCGCTCCCTGGAAATCCTATACAGCAGTTCTACTCTGTCCTATAGGGTCGCTATGGGTCGGCATCGACTCAGCAACAACGGGTTTTATTTTTTTACACAAGCTACTGGAAGAGGCTGCCTAGGCCCGGCTCACTATTATTTCCTCCCCGTTGCTGACCGCCACATTGTCTCATGAGCTTGTCTTTCCCTCGGGTTCCAGCGTCTACAAAAGGTTTAAGATTAACCGATGTTCCTCCTTGGAGGGTGGAAAACAAGCGATAATGATCTGAGGATGAAAAATCGAACAAAGCACACATCTTGTGACAAGAAAACCAGGATGTCGCCAGATAACCCCCAAGAATACCAGTAAAAGATTAACTCATCTGAGACATGACCACCTCAAGGGGGAACTAACACAAACTTCTAAGACCCATAATCCTTCCCTATAAAAGCCTTCAGCCGATCTCCAGTCAGGGAGATGGGTTTTTTGGAGGAATCTATTCCCCCTCTGTCTCCTATATGTCGATATATAATAAACCTCTTGCTGCTCACCTCACCCCTGTCTCAGGATTGGCTACTGCGGCAGGTGGCTCCAAACTGCGTTATTGTGGTAATGCTACTGTCTTGACAGCAAATTCGTTTCTGAGCTTTGTCAGAATATTCTGGTCACTTTCTTATGTCTCTCCTGTGAAATGAAGTGTCTAAATATGACATTTGCTAACCAAGTAAGATTAGGGTGCCCTCATATCTGGGTCCCATAGCCCTTCCTGTTCACCATCTCCTACTGGCAGGCAAGCATGTCCACCTCTTCCTCTCAGTCTGAAAACCTGCCAACATCGATGGATCCCACCCACTTCCCACAAAAATTAACTACAGTCAACCCCTTAGTCTCCATTCTCTCCTTCCAACTTTCACACAGCCCTCAGAACCTACCTTTCAGAAGGTATTGGTGATAGCCAAAGCGGCCAGGAGCTTCTTACCTGCCCCTCCTGTCCATTGTCCTCAAAGTGCTGGGTGTGGCTCGAGCCAGTCAAACCGAGTTTTCTAGCCCACATGCCAAATCAAAAATGCAATTTGTCTGACTGCGCCTGTGTGCCACGATAACCTATGTAGTCCATAATGTTTGTATGTACTTCTTTGTGAGAGACGGCTAAAAGGTTCTGCCTCCCTTCGTTCAGGGAGCTTGATTTGAGGTATACACCTCCTTGCTCCTTACAATAAATGCTCTTTCTCCCTCATCACCTCAGTGTGTCTTTACAGAGGCGAAGCCTTATGGAGCAGGACCTGCTTTGGGTAACACTGGGAATTTACATAACTCCCTTGAGGGGGACTCTTACTCCCTTGACTCAAAAATCAGCAAGAATCTGAGCCCATGGCAGGATGCAGGTGGGTCTCAACAACATCTCTGGAGAACAGAAGAACAAGTCTGACAACCTGTTTGTCACTCCTCCAGAAGTAACATGGTGACGCTGTCCTGACTTTAGTATTTTAAATATAGGCAGTCCCCGGGTTATGAACAACCTGTAGTCCCCCATAAAGGCTACTATATTAAAAATTCGAGGTATAATGTCCATCTGCAAAAAAAATGATACAACCCATACCTCACGCCATACACAAAAACTAATTCAAAATGGATCAAAGACCTAAATATAAAACCAAAAACTATAAAGACTATAGAAGACAAAATAAGATCAGTGCTAGAGGCCCTAATACACAGCATTAACAGGATATAAACCATAACTAACAATACACAAACTCTAAAAATTAAACACTTAAGCTCATCAAAAGACTTCACCAAAAGAGTAAAAAGAGAAACTACAGACTGGGAAAAAATTTCTGGCTATCACAAATCTGACAAAGTTCTAATCTCTAAAATCTACAGGAAAATCCAACACCTCTACAACAAAAAGACAAATAATCCAATTAAAAAATGGGCAAAGGATATGAACAGACACTTCACCAAAGAAGACGTTTAAGCGGCTAACAGACACATGAGAAAATGTTCATGATCACTAGCCATTAGAGAAATGCAAATCAAAACCACAATGAGATACCATCTCACCCCAACATTACTGGCACAAATCAAGAAAACAGAAAATAACAAATATTGGATAGGCTGTGGGGAGATTGGAACTCTTATCCACTGCTGGAAGGAATGCAAAATGGTACAGACATTTTGGAAAAAGATATAGTGTTTCCTTAAAAGCTAGAAATGGAAATACCATACGATCCAGCAATCCCACTCCTAGGAATATATCCTAGAGATATAAGAGCCATCACACAAATAGGATCCATGTTCACTGCAGCATTGTTCACAAGAGCAAAAAGATGGAAACAACCTAGATGCCCATCAACAGACGAATGGATAAACAAACTATGGTACATACACACAATGGAATACTACCCAACAATGATGAATCTTTGAAGCATTTCACAACATGGATGAATCTGGAGGGCATTATGCTGAGTCAAATAAGTCAATCACAAAAGAACAAATATTGTACGAGACCACTATTATAAAAACTCATGAAAAGATTTACACACAAAAAGAAACAATCTTTGATGGTTATGAGGGAGGTGAGGAGTGGAAGGAAAAGCACTAAATAGACAATAGAAACAAACCAAAACCCATTGTCATCGAGTTGATTCCAACTCGTAGTGACCCTATAGGACAGAGCAGAACTGCCCCATAGGGTTTCCAAGGAGCGCCTGGTGGATTCAAACCGCCCACCTTTTGGTTTAGCAGACGTACTTCTTAACCACTACACCACCAGGGATTCCAACAGATAAGTGGTAACTTTGGTGAAGGGTAAGACAATATACAATACTGGGGAAGCCAGCACAACATGTCCAAGGCAAGGTCATGGAAGCTCCATAGACACATCCAAACTCCCTGAGGGACCAAATTACTGGGCTGAGGGCTGTGGGGATCATGGTCTCGAGGAACATCTAGCTCAATTGGCATAACATAGTTTATAAACAAAATATTCTATGTTCTACTTTGGTGAGTAACGTCTGGGGTCTTAAAAAACTTGTGAAAACGGGGGTATGAGAAAGCAGTCTCACAGAGCATCCAGCGGGAGACAAAACAACCGGTAATTTGCGATGTGTGCTTTCCCACCTCGCACCCCTCTTCGCCCTGGCTCAGCCTCCTCCGCTTCCCGCTGCCACGGTCTCTTGACCGGGAAGCGCCGGCTGCTTGGATTCCACACACCCAAGCGGGC